>NW_028300332.1:0-175000 GCF_049724085.1 Artemia sp. Qi Xiang Cuo
TCGAAAAAATTAATAATGTGGTTGGCTTGCGGAAATACGTCATAAAAACAAATTAATTGAATTAAAGTACACATTTTAACACTTAAGTGAGAGGTTACCGGCTTTCAGAAATCACGTCCGCAAGGTTGAACCTGCCAAGCATGACGAAAATGTGCCCTGCGCTGCGGAACTGTCCAGGCTTGCAAAAACCAAGCGTTTTTAGGACTTTGAAGGCTTGCGATACACGTGGCACTCCGATAAGTAAACCAATAAGTGGACATCCCCTCGCACGTAAGTATAGGACAATCTTGCAGTTTAACTGATCTATAAGTTGGAACTGCATTGTCTTATTTTCAAATGAGGGTTCTTTTTTAAGTTCGGATTTATTTCTAGTCCTTTATCCTCCTGATTCTGTAATTGCTAGGGCTGCTGAAATCAAACTAACGGTAACAAAAGAAGGAGAGTGGGGTCTACCAAATTAGTTAGTAAGTTCTAAAGACTCTTTATATGAGTTAGAACTTATTGCAGAGTAACAAGGTCCCATCCTTACTTATCTGACCCAGAGACTAATTGTGGCATCGCATGGTGTCAGATTGGAAGTTAAAATAGTTACCATATTTAGAAAGAATAAAATAATAAAAAGCCAAATTTTCTGAAGACTCCCTAAAACACCCTCAACAAGATAGAAAACATAAATAGAACCTAAATTCAAGGCAATTGAAATGCAAGTGACGAACGATAATAAACTTCACGCCGAACAGAAATTATCTTGTAAACGAGGGAGCGCACGCCTCAACTCTCCACTTTTAAAACTGAAATAGACTCCCCCTTATATGCTCAAGTGAAAGGGAGTAACATTTTTTTTGTTTTTTTAATATGCCTCAAGAATAGAAGGGCTTATTTATTTAAATTTGCCTTAAAGAATAGTTCAGCTTTATTTTGTTACGACCAGTAATAATACAATGGCAAAGGAAATATTATATAAAACAGACAAAGAATGAAAATGACAACAACAAAATTGAAACTCGCAACATAATACAAGCACGTTTAAAAATAACCAAATTCCGAAAAGCATACCGCCAAAACAAGGCCATATCAAAAGCGCAGTTAGGCGGTTTGATCCCCCTCCTTTGAGTTTTTTCAACTCGTAAAAACATAAGAAAAATGAGTATAAACAAATTTTTCATGCGTTATTAATTTTTTTTCGTAGCCTAAATCCTCCCGAAAAAACCCTTTTGTAAACCCACCTCGAAAAAAAAATCTTGGATACGACCCTGCACCAAAATAATAATGCCAACAAAAGTGATGCAATACATACTTCAAAATAAGACACCGTGTATCTGCCAATGGCCGGATTAGGGTCTAAGATACTGTACCTCCTATTGGCCCATGAATTACTTAGAGAAGGTGAGAGGCCAAGAAGATACTTTGCACAAGATCTGCTCTCCGCATTACGAGCTCTGCTCTCCGTTGGGAGTTAGTGTGTTTTCGCAGTTTTAAATGAATTAAATAAAACAATAAACCTTGTAGCAAATTCTCTCAAGTCATTTTATTTGTACTGCTGAGAAAAGACGTAAATAGGCAAAAGGCATACAAAATTTTTTTTAAGTGCTAATGCCGTACACAGTTCAGCTACTAGGCCTAGTCGTCGATTAACACGAAGTCTACGTGATATTCGGCTGTCTTAGGCACTAGAAATCTGGCGCTGAAAGAGACGGACGGGAAGCCTTCTAGTTTCTGGAAGAGTCGCCGACTACGAGGCTTAGATATGTAATATCCGCCTTACGAGTAACTTATACTCTAGATCAACTTTTGAACCTCTATGTCCCAGGTTAACTTTAAAAACTCTTTGAACTGAGCCCTTGCTCTACAGAACGACGAATACCTTTTCTGTGTTAAACTTAACATTTATTTTGAAGAGGCTTGACTAAAAAAAAAAAAAAAAAAAAAAAAAAAAAAAAAAAAAAATATATATATATCAAAAACGTTTTACAGTGATTAGAGACAAATTATCATAAGAAATAAGTGATACACCCATACCTTTCGCTAGGGACTATACGTCCAGGACAGAGCTATTAAATGAATTTGGGGATGTTGATTATGACGATTAAGTGAGTTTAAAATAATATACAAAATACAAATAACATAAGTAACTGATAGGGCTCAGTTTGGGTATATGCCGTGAACAAATCGAAAGCATGACTGACATTAAGAAACCAAATAACTTTCCTGACTTTATCAGCCTAACTGAAATTAATGACAGCACCGTCAGTGTGTAAGTACATTATCTTCCTTTCTGAAGCCAAAATTGCTGAGGTTGCATTTACCAATAAACCAAAGAGTATAGGAAACTTATCAAACAGTTCGTGGCACAGTTTATATAATTAGCAGTATGATCTTTCCCTATCTCACCCATTATAAAAACCCGGACCGAGGTGCAAGTGCTCCAGAGAACCTATAAACATAAACGACATTAGATCTTTTAACGGGTAGACAAGTCAGATCTCTCTTGAACGCGAAACTTGGCTTCAACGTTGGAACACTGATTTTAAATTAATTTATTCCAATACATACATGAAAATCGGTAATTAGTAGTGCAATGTTATTATTAGATGTTTTTAAGGATTAAAAATAGGTTTCGAAGTCTCAAGTTGGTTTCAAAGGCATTTTGAGAAAGTTTCTGCCAAAATACGCGTTCCAGGGTAATTGGACCGCTGATGGCAGATATAGTATTGGTTATTGGGAAGTATACAGACGTTTTCAGGGGAGATTTTTTCTTTAAGGGGGGGGGGGGGTTGGTCGGGGGTTATTTGGGAGGATCTTTCCATGAAGGAAATTTTCATTGGGTAAGGGACATTGCTATGAAGGGGACACCGGCCTTCCCAGCATTATTTAAAAAAAGATCAGAAATTAGATATAAAAAAACAAGTTTTTCAGCTGCAACAGCAGCAACATCAAAACTTTAAACGAACAGAAAATATTACATATATGATTGGGTTCACCCCCTAGTCAATACCTCGTTCTTTAAGCCAAAGATTTTTTAGTGCTTTCATAAGAGCTATTTATTCTAATTAACGGCCTTTGTGATTAAGAGGTCATTTTTAATGAATTGGAACAAAAGTCGAGCTTTAGCTTAAAGAGCAAGGTATTGACTAGGAGGCGAACCCCCTAATATGCGTATTAAAAATATATGAATATAGAAGTTCGTTACGTAAGTTAATTCGTAAGTTACATATATTTATTACTAATAAAAACGTTCGTAAATAAAATTAAACAAGTTTCGAGAAATCCATTTAACCAAATAAAAGTAAATTAAATGCAAATTTTGTTTTAATTATTCATGTACGGTGAGCCAAGATCAAAACCTGCATTTATTCAAAAACGTTCAAAAATTAAATAAAAAAAACAAGTTTTTTTTTTAACTGAAAGTAGGGAACGACGTTAAAACTTAAAACGAACAGAAATTATTACTTATATGAAAGGGGCTGTCCCCTCCTTAACGCCTCGCTCTTTACGATAAATTTTGACTTTCTAACAACTATATTTTTTTAAACAAAAAAAAACTTTAGCGTAAAGAGCGAGGCGTTAAGGAGGGGGAACCCCCTTTCATATAAGGAATAATTTCTGTTCGTTTTAAGTTTTAACGTCGTTCCTTACTTTCAGTTAAAAAAACTTGTTTTTTTTATTTAATCTGAGTTAGAAACGGGTACTGGTGTTGAAAAGGTAAGTCCCCACGTATTTCATTAGTTCGGTAGTTTTGTACCGAATCTTAGCTTTGCTTAGTTGCTATTTGCAGCCTACCTTAAACTGTTGCATGGTTGTGTTTTTTGAAACTTTAAAATGCAGGGGTGGGTAATGAATGCAAAATACTGTCATCAGTTGGCCGACCAGGCTAAAGTTAATTTAGTTAATCCAGCTTCTTATATGTTTATCCAGGTTGATCCAGGCATCAGTTGGCCGACCAGGCTAAAGTTAATTCAGTTAATCCAGCTTCTTATATGTTAATCCAGGTTAATCCAGGCATCAGTTGGCCGACCAGGCTAAAGGGGAGGGCAATGAAAGCAAAATACTGTCATCAGTTGGCCGACCAGGCTAAAGTTAATTGGCCTACTTAATCTTTTAAGATTTTCCCAAACTATCCCAAACCATTTTCGGCACACAAGATTTTTAATTGGAATGAGTATTTAAAATAACTAATTAATCATCAATCACAGAAAAATTTCAGCTTGAATGCTTTAATTTAGCGCATCACATCAACTAACTTTTTTTAAATTTCTAATTTCTTCAAAAATGTCGACAGATGCGACCTGTCAGTGACACTGGTAGTTTTTTAATCTTTATCCTCACATGCTAAATCGCAAATGATCCGCTTCTTATATGTTTGTGATTGGCTATCAACTAAAAATTATGAGCTTCTCAAAAATATTTGAAACAGTTACAGTTACAGTTATTTAGGTCATTTTCTAGTTTCTTTTTGTCAGAAAGAGGATTCTTTTTTCTGAAAGAGGAGAAAGAGGCAACAACTGAAAGCTGAAGAAGAAATCATTCCTTTTGTAAACGTTGTTTGGACAAGTAGTGCATGGTTTACAAGTTACTCTTTCCATTCATTTTGAGAAACGTATTCTCATTTTTTCTTTCGGAAAAAAAATTAATCATGCCAGGTTTGCAGGTGTTTAATACTATTTTTGAACAAATAAAAGTTCAATGGGGCCTTTTATCAGAGAGTGAAAACAATAACAAAATTTCCGGACATTTCGGTCACATACACAGTGAACGTCCTCGGCAGATAAACTGTGTATGTGACCGAAATATACAGATATTTTTTTATTATTTTTACTGTCTAATGCAAGAATTTGTTCTCACGGAACTGTTATTTACATGTCATGGAAAGGCAGCGTGGTCTTTGAAAATACTTAAATACCATTTTTAGGAAAACTTTAATTTACAAATCTGTGAACTCGAAAAAAGGACCAAAAAACACTAATTTTTGTTCCGTTTTTTTTTCAAGGAGCTAAGGATTTTCTTTATCTTTTTCTTAGTGATGCTAATTTAACAAAAAGTTCAAATTGTACGAGCTTCTGAAAGAAATTGGATCAGAAGGGCCTCACCAGAAGGGCCTCATGTTAAATTACAAAAAAATAAATAAAAAATAAATAAATATAAGGATTATAGGTAAATGACCTTACCTATACTTGCTAATAGGGCTATTGTAAATCTTTTACTCATGTTGCAGCAAGGACAGTCAGGGGCCAGATACTGGTCAATTTTTCGCAAAGGAGGTCGCTCCAGTTCTGGCAATGAATCTGGGGTGCCAGGATTGTTATACCCATTTGGCTCTCTAAAACATTAATTTGCTTTTGAATTTTTTTTTCTCTGATAGTTATATTCACTTGAACAATCCGAACAGTTACTTTTTTATCCGAGAAATTCTCCTTAGTATCAACAAGTGTCTTAACAAAGAATGTGAAGCATGAAATAATTATTGCCTGTTTTCTACAAAAATATAACATTCCCCCCTCGAAATAATTCCTTGCAGACATGCCTGCATTGAACGTTAACAATTGTTGACGCCACTTTACTGCTAGTGATGGTAGTTCCCAAAGTTTATCTTTAATAAATACAAAAAAAAAAAGCCTCATAGGGGGCTATTGAAGAAAGGGTGGAAGTTGGCAACACAATTATTGCTGTTTGCATCTGTTTAAAATTTGGTATTGCAATGTTGTTTTCTTTTAGGTTTTATTCTTTTATTCCTTGTAATATTTTTCTTTTTTACTGTTCATAGAAAAACTTTTTCAATTTTGTTATTTTTCATAATTGATATAACACAATAGCAAGACATGGTTATTTGGCATTATGATCTCTTTTTCTAATGCAGTTTTTCATGCTGATGACAGACCTGAAAATTATTTTGCCGTACCTGTTGAATATTTTGTCCATCTAAAAGAGGCGTACGAAACAATACGTATTTATATTCCCCTTCTGAGGCTGTTATAGATATATAAAAATATTTGTATTATGATTCGTTTTAAGTAAAGCACCAATTTTGTTCATCTAAAAGAGGCATAGGAAACAATGTCGTACATATCTATGTAATTAAAGAGGCATGCAAGTAGAAAGGGGTCAGGAGGTCCCGTACGAACACCATATATGGGCATAGAGTCCCTAGGGAGAACACCTGTGCTGTCAGTTCCGATCCCACACCATATATGGGCATGGAATCCCCAGGGAGAACACGTTTTTCTCACTGAGAATGAAAAAACAGGATTTTTCTCACTTTGATGTATTTCCAAGGAGAACTGTCCCCGGGTGAAATTTATTAATGTCTTTGGAGTTTATCCAGGAGAATTGTTTCCGGGTGAAGTTTATTAATGTCTTTTGCGTTCGTCCAGTAGAATTGTTTCCGGGTGAAGTTTATTAATGTCTGATAGGTGATTTCAAGGTTGATTGATTTGTCAAAAAAGGGTAATGAATTTGTTGTTTCTAAGGGGAACTTTGATTCACGAAAGGAGAATTAATTTGTTGTTTCTAAGAGGAATTATTGATTCACAAAAGAGGAATTAATTTGTTGTTTCTAAGGTGAATTATTGATTCACGAAAGGGGAATTAATTTGTTGTTTCTAAGGGCAATTATTGATTCAAGAAAGGGGAATTAATTTTTTGTTTCTAAGGGGAATTATTGATTCATGAAAGGGGAATTAATTTGTTGTTTCTAAGGGGAATTATTGATTCAAGAAAGGGGAATTATTTCGGCGAAACAGTTAGAGACATTTTAAAAGATGATTTTAGAAGAGGTTTTAGAAGAGGATTTGAGGGTGAAACTCCTTGGTCGTTATAATACACAAGTTGTATTTGAACAGTATTGTGAGGTCCTCTACCCCAACCCCAAAAGGCTCCTATCCCCCTACCCCAACCCTGACGGAACCCCCCGGCCCCCAAAGGTCCCCTGGGCCCCCCGCACCCCCAAAGCCCCACCAAGGCCTTCCATTCCCTCTTGCTTATTGATTTTTTAAGTTTTTTCGGACTGAATTGTTTATACTTAGAAATTATCCAACATTTTTCAGGTTTTTTCTTTAACCCACTGGCATAGAGTTTTAGCCTAGAGTCTTAGGTTAGTTTTATTTAGAGTTGAAGTTTAGTTTAGTTATAGTTAAGACTTTAGAGTTATAGCTTAGAGTCTTAGCTTAGAGTTTTTGTTAGAGTTCTAGTTTAGGTTGGTTTTAGTTAAGAGTTTAGGGTTTTTAGCATAGAGTCTTAGCTTAGAGTTTTTGTTAGAGTTCTAGTTTAGTTTAGTTTTAGTTAATAGTTTTAGCTTAGAGTTTTAGCTAAGAGTTTTAGTTAGAGTTGAATTTTAGTTTATTTTTAGTTAAAAGTTTAAAGTTTTACCTTAGAGTCTCAGCTTAGAGCTTTATTTAGGGTTGAAGTTTACTTTAGTTTTAGTTAAAAGTTTAGAGTTTTACCTTAGAGGCTTAGCTTAGAATTTTCGTTAGAAATCAAGTCTAGTTTATTTTTAGTTAAGAGTTTTGTGTTCTAGCTTAGAGTCTTATCTTAGAGTTTTAGTTAGAGTTCTAGTTTAGTTTAGTTTTAGTTAAGAGTTTAGAATTTTAGCTTAGAGTCTTAGCTTAGAGTTTTTGTTAGAGTTCTAGTTTAGTTTTGTTTTAGTAAAGAGTTAAGAGTTTTAGCTAAGAGTCTTAGCTTAGAGTTTTTGTTAAAGTTGAAGTTTAGTTTAGTCATAGTTAAGAGTTTATAGTTTTAGCTTAGAGTCTTAGCTTAGAGTTTTTGTTAGAGTTCTAGTTTATTTTAGATATAGCTAAGAGTTTGGAGTTTTACCTTAGAGACTTAGCTTAGAGTTTTAGTTTAGTTTAGTTTTAGTTAAGAGTTTATAGTTTTAGCTTAGAGTCTTAGCTTAGAGTTTTAGTTAGAGTTCTAGTTTAGTTTAGTTTTAGTTAAGAGTTTAGAGTTTTACCATAGAGTCTTAGCTTAGAGTTTTAGTTAAAGTTGAAGTTTAGTTTAGTTACAGTTAATAATTAAGAGTTTTAGCTTAGAGTCATAGCTTAGAGTTTTACTTGAAGTTCTAGTTTAGTTTAGTTTTAGTTAAGAGTTTAGAGTTTTAGCTTAGAGTCTTACCTTAGAGTTTTTGTTAGAGTTCTAGTTTAGTTTAGTTTTATTTAAGAGTTTAGAGTTTTACCTTAGAGTCTTAGCTTAGAGGTTTTAGTTAGAGTTCTAGTTTATTAAAGTTATAGTTAAGAGTTTAGAGTTTTACCTTAGAGTCATACCTTAAAGTTTTAGCCAAAGTTATATTTTAGTTTAGTTATCGTTAAGAGTTTACAGTTTTAGCTTAGAGTCTTAGTTTATAGTTTGTGTTAGAGTTCTAGTTTAGTTTTCTTATAGTTAAGAGTTTAGAGTTTTAGCTTAGAGTCTTAGCTTATAGTTTGTGTTAGAGTTCTAGTTTAGTTTAGTAATAGTTAAGAGTTTAGAGTTTTAACTTAGAGTCTTAGCTTAGAGTTTTTGTTAGAGTTCTAGTTTAGTTTAGTTATAGTTAAGAGTTTGGTGTTTTACCTTAGTGACTTAACTTAGAGTTTTAGTTTAGTTTAAATTTAGTTAAGAGTTTAGAGTTTTAGCTTAGAGTCTTAGCTTAGAGTTTTTGTTGAAGTTTTAGTTTAGTTTAGTTTTAGTTAAGAGTTTAGAGTTTTTAGCTTAGAGTCTTAGTTTAGAGTTTTTTGTTGCAGTTCTAGTTTAGTTTAGAGTTTTAGCTTAGACTTGGAGTTTTAATTAGAGTTCTAGTTTAGTTTCGTTTTAGTTAATAGTTTAGAGTTTTAGGTTAGAGTCTTAGCTTAGAGTTTTAGTTAGAGTTCTAGTTTAGTTTAGTTTTAGTAAAGAGTTTATAGTTTTACCTTAGAGTCTTAGCTTAGAGTTTTTGTTAGAGTTCTAGTTTATTTTAATTTTAGTTTAGAGTTTGATGTTTTACCTTTGAGTTTCAGTTAGAGTTCTAGTTTAGTTTACTTTTAGTTAAGAGTTTGGTGTTTTACCATAGAGTCTTAGCTTAGAGTTTTTAGTTTAGTTTAGTTTTAATTAAGAGTTTAGAGTTTTAGCTTAGAGTCTTAGCTTAGAGTTTTTGTTAGACTTCTAGTTTATTTTAGTTTTAGTTTACAGTTGGATGTTTTACCTTTGAGTTTCAGTTAGAGTTCTAGTTTAGTTTAGTTATATTTATGAGTTTAGTGTTTTAACATAGAGTTATAGCTTAGAGTTTTATTTAGATTTATAGTTTAGTTTAGTTTTAGTTAAGAGTTTAGAATTTTAGCTTAGAGTCTTAACTTAGAGTTTTTGTTAGAGTTCTAGTTTATTTCAGTTTTAGTTAAGAGTTTAGAGTTTGTAGCTTAGAGTCTTAGCTTAGAGTTTTTGTTGAAGCTCTAGTTTAGTTTAGTTTTAGTTAATAGTTTAGAGTTTTAGCTTGAAGTCTTAGCTTAGAGTTTTTGTTAGAGTTGAAGTTTAGTTTAGTAATAGTTAAGAGTTTAGAGTTTTAGCTTAGAGTCTTAGCTTAGAGTTTTTGTTAGAGTTCTAGTTTAGTTTAGATATATTTAATCATTTGGAGTTTTACCTTAGGGACTTAGCTTAGAGTCTTAGTTTAGTTTAGTTTTAGTTAAGAGTTTAGAGTTTTTTAGCTTAGAGTCTTAGCTTAGAGTTTTTGTTAGAGTTCTAGTTTAGTTTAGTTTTAGTTAAGGGTTTGGTGTTTTACCTTAGAGTCATAACTTAAAGTTTTAGTTAGAGTTCTAGTTTAGTTTAGTTTTAGTTAAGAGTTTAGAGTTTTAGCTTAGAGTCTTAGCTTAGAGTTTTTGTTAGAGTTCTAGTTTAGTTTATTTTTAGTTAAGATTTTAGAGTTTTTATCTTATAGTCTTAGCATATAGTGTTTGTTGAAGCTCTAGTTAGTTTAGTTTTAGTTAAGATTTTATATTTTTATATTTTATTAGTATAGTATATTTTTTTTAATAGATATATTGTAGTTTAGTTTTATTTACTAGTTTTTAGTTTTATATTATAGTATTATCTTTTAGTTATATTTAGATTTGAAGTTTAGTTTAGTTATAGTTAAGAATTTAGTGTTTTTAGCTTAGAGTAGTATTTTATAGTTTTTGTTAGAGTTCTAGTTTAGTTTAGTTAAGAGTTTAGAGTTTTATAATAGAGTTATAGCTTAGAGTTTTTGTTTAGTTTGAAGTTTAGTTTAGTCATATTTAAGAATTTAGAGTTTTTAGCTTAGAGTCTTAGCTTAGAGTTTTACTTAGAGTTCTAGTTTAGTTTAGTTTTAGTTAAGAGTTTAGAGTTTTATCTTAGAGTCTTAGCTTAGAGTTTTTGTTGAAGTTCTAGTTTAGTTTAGTTAAGAGTTTTGAGTTTTACCTTAGAGTCTTAGCTCAGAGTTTTAGTTAGAGTTGAAGTTTAGTTTAGTAATAGTTAAGGGTTTAGAGTTTTAGATTGTAGTCTTAGCTTAGAGTTTTAGTTAGAGTTCTAGCTTAGTTTAGTTTTAGTTAAGAGTTTAGAGTTTTAACTTAAAGTCTTAGCTTAGAGTTTTAGTTAGAGTTCTAGTTTAGTTTAGTTTTAGTTAAGAGTTTTGAGTTTTACCTTAAAGTCTTAGATTAGAGTTTTAGTTAGGGTTGAAGTTTTGTTTAGTTTAGTTATAGTTAAGAGTTTTTAGTTTTAGCTTACAGTCTTAGCTTAGAGATTTAGTTAGAGTTATTAATTAGTTTAGTTTTAGTTAAGAGTTATAGCTTAGAGGTTTAGCCTAGAATCTTAGCTTAGAGATTTAGTTAGAGTTGAAGTTTAGTCTAAACTAGCATAATCACAAAATTCCACAATATTGCATAGAAATACCAAAACCATAGGTTAGATTAGGTTAGGTTAGGTTAGAGGTTAGGTTTCTCCATGTTTAAGTTAGGTTAAATTAGCTTATCATGAGCGCTCATGATAAGCTAACCTAATCTAACTGGTACAAAGTCGACAAGGGGGGATTTTCCGGCGAGTATGGTTAGGTTAGGTTAGGCTAGATCAAGTTAGGTTAGGTTAAGTTAGGTTAGCCTACGTACGCGCACGTACGAAGGCTAACCTAACCTAACTTAACCTAACCTAACTTGATCTAGCCTAACCTAACGCTCATGAGCGCTCATGATAAGCTAACCTAATCTAACCTAACTTAAATGTGGAGAAACCTAACTTCTAACCTAGCCTAACCTAATCTAACCTATGGTTTTGGTATTTCTATGCAATTTTGTGTAATTTTGTGGTTATGCTAGTTTAGACTAAACTTCAACTCTAACTAAATCTCTAAGCTAAGATTCTAGGCTAAACCTCTAAGCTATAACTCTTAACTAAAACTAAACTAAACAATAACTCTAACTAAAACTCTAAGCTAAGACTAAGGTAAAACTATAAACCCTTAACTCTGACTAAACTAAACTAAACTGCAAACCTAACTAAAACTCTGATCTAAGACTTTAAGGTAAAACTCAAAACTCTTAACTAAAACCAAACCAAAATAGAACTCTAAATAAAACTCTAAGCTAAGACTTTAAGGTAAAACTCTAAATTCTTAACTAAAACTAAACTAATCTGTTAGTCTAACTAAAACTCTAAGCTAAGACTCCAAGCTAAAACTCTAAACCCTTTAACTATAACTAAACTAAACTTCAACTCTAAGTAAAACTCTAAGCTAAGACTCTAAGGTAGAACTCTAAACTCTTAACTAAACTAAACTAGAACTTCAACAAAAACTCTAAGCTAAGACTCTAAGATAAAACTCTAAACTCTTAAATAAAACTAAAATAAACTAGAACTCTAAGTAAAACTCTAAGCTTAGACTCGAAGCTAAAAACTCTAAATTCTTAACTATGACTAAAAAAAACTTCAACTTCAACAAAAACTCTAAGCTATGACTCTATGATAAAACTCTAAACTCTTAACTAAACTAAACTAGAACTCTAACAAAAACTCTAAACTACGACTCTAAGCTAAAAACTCTAAACTCTTAACTATTACTAAACTAAACTTCAACACTAACAAAAACTATAAGCTAAGACTATAATCTAAAACTCTAAGCTATTAACTAAAAATAGACTAAAATAAAAATTCATAAAAAACTCTAAGAATCTAATCTAAAATCTCTAAGCTATAAGAAAAAAATGTAATAATATATAACTCTAACAAAATCTCTAAGCTAATAATCTAAGCTAAAAAACTCTAAACTCTTAACTAAGACTAAGCTAAAATAGAACTTTAACTAAAACTCTAAACTAAGACTCCAAGGTAAAACACCAAACTCTTAACTAAAAGTAAACTAAATTAGAACTCTAACTGAAACTCAAAGTTAAAACATCAAACTCTTAAATAAAATTAAACTAAATTATAACTCTAACAAAAACTCTAAGCTAAGACTCTAAGGTAAAACTCTAAACTCTTAACTAAAACTAAACTAAACTAGAACTCTAACAAAAACTCTAAGCTAAGACTCAGCTAAAACTCGAAACTCTTAACTAAAAATTAACCAAACTATAACTTTAAATAAAACTCTAAGCTATGACTCTAAGGTAAAACTCTAAATTCTTAACTGTAACTAAACTAAACTTTAACTCTAACTAAAACTCTAAGCTAAGACTCTATGGTAAAACTCTAAACTCTTAACTAAAACTAAACTAAACTAGAAATATAAATAAAACTAAGATAATAATATAAGATAAAAAATATAAACTCTTAACTAAAACTAAACTAAACTAGAGCTATAATTAAAACTCTAAGTATAATCTCAAACTCTAAACTAAAACTACAATAAACTAGAACTTCAAAAAAAAGTCTAAACTAAGACTCTAATCTAAAAACACTAAACTCTTAACTAAAACTAAACTAAACGAAAACTCTATTAAAAACTCTAAGCTGAGACTCTAAGCTAAAACTCTAAACTATTAAGTAAAACTAAACTAAAAATATAAGATACGAATCTAATGTAAAAATCCAAAAAATTAAATATAACTAAACTAAACTAGAAATATAACAAAAACTCTAAGATAAGACTCTAATATAAAACTCTAAACTCTTAACTAAAAATAAACTAAAATATAACTCTAAAAAAAACTCTAAGCTAAGACTATAATCTAAAACTCTAAACTCTAAACTAAAAGTAAACTAAACTAAAACTTCAACAAAAACTCTAAGATAATACTCTAATATAAAAACTCTAAACTCTTAACTAAAAGTAAAATAAAATATAACTACAACGAAAACTCTAGACTAACATTTTAAGCTAAAAAAATCTAAACTCTTAACTAAAATTACACTACACTAGAACTCTAAATAAAACTCTAAATTAAGACTCTATGGTAAAACACCAAACTCTTAACTAAAAGTAAACTAAATTAGAACTCTAACTGAAACTCAAAGGTAAAACATCAAACTCTTAACTAAAATTAAACTAAATTAGAACTCTAACAAAAACTCTAAGCTAAGACTCAGCTAAAACTCGAAACTCTTAACTAAAACTTAATCAAACTATAACTTTAAGTAAAACTCTAAGCTATGACTCTAAGGTAAAACTCTAAATTCTTAACTGTAACTAAACTAAACTTTAACTATAACTAAAACTATAAGCTAAGACTCTATGTTAAAACTCTAAAATATTAAATAAAAATAAACTAAAATATAAATATAAATTAACATAATCTAATAATATAATATATAATATATAAACTCTTAAATAAAGGTAAACTAAAATAGAACTCTAATTAAAAACCTAAGTCTAATATAAAACTCTAAACTAAAACTAAACTAAACTACAACTTCAACAAAAACTCTAAACTAAGACTCTAAGCTAAAAACACTAAACTCTTAACTAAAACTAAACTAAACTAGAACTCTAACAAAAACTCTAAGCTGAGACTCTAAGCTAAAACTCTAAACTCTTAAGTAAAACTAAAATAAAAATATAAGCTAAGTCTCTAATGTAAAACTCATAACTCTTAACTATAAATAAAATAAACTATAACTCTAACTAAAACTCAAAGATATGACTATAATATAAAACTCTAAACTCTAAACTCTTAACTAAAACTAAACAAAACTATAACTCAAACAAAAACTCTAAGCTAAGACTATAAGCTAAAACTAAACTAGAACTCTACTCAAAATTCCAAGTCTAAGCTAAAACTCTAAACTAAACTAGAACTTCAACAAAAAACTCTAAACAAAGACTCTAAGCTAAAAACTCTAAACTCTTAACTAAAACTAAACTAAACTAGAACTCTAACAAAAACTTTAAGATAAGACTCTACGCTAAAACTCTAAACTCTTAACTAAAACTAAACTAAACTAAAACTATAAGCTAA
The DNA here is from genome assembly GCF_049724085.1 of Artemia sp. Qi Xiang Cuo. NCBI lineage: Eukaryota > Metazoa > Arthropoda > Branchiopoda > Anostraca > Artemiidae > Artemia > Artemia sp. Qi Xiang Cuo. The sequence continues at coordinate 14,337 of NW_028300332.1, forward strand.
GTCTCTAAGGTAAAACACCAAACTCTTAACTATAACTAAACTAAACTAGAACTCTAACAAAAACTCTAAGCTAAGACTCTAAGCTAAAACTCTAAACTCTTAACTATTACTAAACTAAACTAGAACTCTAACACAAACTATAAGCTAAGACTCAAAGCTAAAACTCTAAACTCTTAACTAGAAGTAAACTAAACTAGAACTATAACATAAACTCTAATCTAATTCTATAATCTAAAAACTCGAGACTGTCAATTAATTGTACTCGACACGCGAAATCTTAAACGAAATCTAAGAACAGACTCAAATCTAAAACTATTAGAACTTAACTAAAACTAAACTGAACTAGCCCTACTACAAAATCTTCAATCTTTAACTCTAAGGTAAAATTCCATGCTTAAATCTCAACATTTGAAGAACTATAACTTTTTATCAGACTCCGATTTAAAACAAAGCTAACAAACTAAATTATTAATGATAAATAAACTAAACTAGAACTCAAACTAAAACTCTAAGATAAGTCTCTAAGGTAAAACTCTAAGCTCTTAACTATATCTAAATTAAACAAGAACTCTAACAAAAACTATAAGGTAAGATACTAAGCTAAAACTCGAAACTCTTAACTAAAACTTAACTAAACTACAACTTTAAGTAAAACTCTAAGCTATGACTCTAAGCTAAAACTCTGAATTCTTAACTGTAACTAAACTAAACTTCAACTATAACTAAAACTCTAAGCCAAGAATCTCTGGTAAAACTCTAAAATCTCAACTAAAACTAAACTAAACTAGAAATCTAACGAAAACTCTAAGCTAATACTCTAAGCTAAAAACTCTAAACTATTAAATAAAAAAAAGCTAAAATATAATTGTAAAAGAAACTATAATCTATAAATAAAATAGAAAAAACACAAAACTCTTAACTAAAACTAAAAAAAACTAAAACTCTAATCTAAGTCTCTAAGTTAAAACTCCAAACTCTTAACTATATCTAAACTAAACTAGAACTCTAACAAAAACTCTAAGCTAAGACTCTAAGCTAAAAATCTAAACTCTTAACTAAAAATAAACTAAACTAGATCTCTAACTAAAACTCTAAGCTATGGTTCTAAGGTAAAACACAAAACTCTTAACTAAAACTAAACTAAACTAGAACTCTAACAAAAACTCTAAGCTAAGACTCTAGGCTAAAAAACTCTAAACTCGTAACTAAAACTAAACTAAACTAAAACTAAACTAAACTAAAACTCTAAGCTAAGTCTCGAAGGTAAAACTCCAAACGCTTAACTTTATCTAAACTAAACTAGAACTCTAACAAAAACTCTAAGCTAGGACTCTAAGCTAAAATTCTAAACTCTTAACTATTACTAAACTAAACTTCAACTCTAACAAAAACTCTAAGCTAAGACTCTAAGCTAAAACTCTAAACTATTAACTAAACCTAAACTAAACTAGAACTTCAACAAAAACTCTAAGCTATGACTCTCAGTTAAAAACTCTAAACTCTTAACTAAAACTAAAATAAACTAGAACTCTAAACTCTAAGCTAAGACTCTAAGCTAAAAACTCTAAACTCTTAACTAAAACTAAACTAAACTAGAACTCTAACAAAAACTCTAAGCTAAGACTCTATTGTAAAACACAAAACTCTTAACTAAAACTAAACTAGAACTATAACTAAAACTCTAAGTTAAAAAATCAAACTCTTAACTAAAACTAAAATAAACTCGAATTCTAACAAAAACTCCATGCTAGGACTCTAAGTTAAATTTCTAAACTATTCACTAAAACTAAACTAAAATAGAACTCTAACTAAAAATCTAAGCTAAGACTCAGCTAAAACTCGAAACTCTTAACTAAAACTTAACCAAAGTATAACTTTAAGTAAAACTTAAAGCTATGACTCTAAGGTAAAACTCTAAATTCTTAACTGTAACTAAACTAAACTTTAACTCTAACTAAAACTCGAAGATAAGACTCTATTTTAGAACTATAAAATATAAAATAAAAATAAACTACAACATAAATCTAAATAAAACCAAAATATGAATATAAGCAAAGAACACTTAAATATCATCCGATAATAAAACAAACTATAGCTTTAAATCAAACTCCGGTTCTAAGATAAAACTCTGAACTCAAAATAAAATAAAATAGAACTCCAACTAAAACTCTAAGCTGAGACTCAAAGGTAAAACCACTAAACTCTTAACTAAAACTAAACTAGAACTCTAACAAAACTCTAAGCTGAGACTCTAAGCTAAAACTCTAAACTCTTAAGTAAAACTAAACTAAACTAAACTAAAACTCTAAGCTAAGTCTCTAAGGTAAAACTCCAAACTCTTAACTATAACTAAACTAAACTAGAACTCTAACAAAAACTCTAAGCTAAGACTCTAAGCTAAAACTCAAAACTCTTAACTAAAACTTAACTAAACTACAACTTAAAGTAAAACTCTAAGGTATGACTCTAAGCTAAAAATATAAATTCTTAACTGTAACTAAACTAAACTGCAACTCTAACTAAAACTCTAAGCTAAGACGCTATGGTAAAACTCTAAACTCTTAACTAAAACTAAACTAAACTAGAACTCTAACTAAACCTCTAAGCTAAGACTATAAGCTAAAAACTCTAAAATCTTAATTAAAAATAAACTAAAATAGAAATATAAAATACACTCTAATCTAATAATATAATATAAAAAAATCTAAACTATTCAAAAAAACTAAACTCAACTAACAATATAACCTAATTCCCTAAGGTAAAAATCCAAAATCTAAACTATATCTAAACTAAACTAGAAATCTAAAAAAAACTCAAAGCTAAGACTCTAAGTTAAAACTCTAAACTCTTAACTATTACTAAACTAAACTTCAACTTTAACAAAAACTCTAAGCTAAGACTCTAAGCTAAAACTCTAAACTCTTAACTAAAAATAAACTAAACTAGAAAAAAAAAAAGATCAATTTTCAAAATATAAGATCTAAAAAATATAAACTGTTAACTAAAACTAAACTAAACTAGAACCTTCACAAAATCTTTAACCTAAAACTCTCACGTAAAACTCTATGATAATAACAAAAAATAAGCCCCAATAGACCCCTAGCAAAAACTCTAAGCTAAAACTCTAAGGTAAACACCAAACTCTTAACTAAAACTAAACTAAACTAGAACTCTAACAAAAACTCTAAGCTAAAACTCTAAGCTACACAACTCTAAACTCTTAACTAAAACTAATATGAACTAAAACTCTAAGCTAATTATCTAAGGTAAAACTCCAAAATCTTAAATATAACTAAACTTAACTATAAATATAAAAAAAACTATTATATATAAATACATTATTAAAAAATAAAATATTAAATTATACTAATATAAAACACATATCTATCAAAAAATATAAGCTAAGACTCTAAGCTAAAACTCTAAACTCTTAACTAATACTGAACTAAAATAGAACTTAAACAAAAACTCTAAGCTAAGACTCTAAGCTAGAAACTCTAAACTCTTAACTGAAACTAAACTAAACTAGAAATCTAACAAAAACTCTAAGCTAAGACTATAAGCTAAAACTCTAAACTATTAACTAAAACTAAAATAAACTATAACTCTAACTGAAACTCAAAGTTAAAACATAAAACTATTAAATAAATTGAACTAAACTAGAACTATATAAAAAAAACTCTAAGATAAGACTCTAAGCTAAAACTCTAAACTCTTAATTAAAACTTAAAAAAACTAAAACTTTAAGTAAAACTCTAAGCTTTGACTCTAAGCTAAAACTCTAAATTCTTAACTATAATTAAACTAAACTTAAACTCTAACTAAAACTCCACGCTAAGACTCTAAGGTAAAACTCTAAACTATTAAATAAAACTAAACTAAACTAGAACTCTAACAAAAACTCTAAGCTAAGACTCTAATCTAAAACTCGAAACCCTTAACTAAAACTTAACCAAACTACAACTTTAAGTAAAATTCTAAGCTATGACTCTAAGCTAAAACTCTAAATTCTTAACTGTAACTAAACTAAACTAGAACTCTAAATAAAACTCTAAGACTCTAAGCTAAAAACTCTAAACTCTTAACTAAAACTAAACTAGAACTCTAACAAAAACTCTAAGCTAAAAAACTCTAAACTTTTAACTAAAACTAAACCAAACTAAAACTCTAAGCTAAGTCTCTAAGGTAAAACTTCAAAATCTTACCTATACCTAAATTAAACTAGAACTATAACAAAAACTCTAGCTAAGACTCTAAGCTAAAACTCTAAACTCTTAACTAAAACTAAACTAAACTTCAACTCTAACAAAAACTCTAAGCTAACACTCTAAGGTAAAACTCTAAACTCTTAACTAAAACTAAAATAAACTAGAACTTCAACAAAAATTCTAAGATAAGACTCTAAGCTAAAAACTATAAACTCTTAACAAAACTAAACTAAACTAGAACTCTAACAAAAACTCTAAGCTATGACTATTAAGCTAAACTGTAAATTCTTTACTATAACTAAACTAAGCTACAACTCTAACTAAACATCTAGGTTAAGACTCTAAGCTAAAACTCTAAACTATTAACTATACCTAAACTAAACTTCAACTCTAACTAAAACTCTAAGCTAGGACTCAATCTAGAACTTTAAACTCTTAACTAAAACTAAACTAAACTAGAATTTCAACAAAAACTCTAAGCTAAGACTCTAAGTTCAAAACTAAACTCTTAACTAAACTAAACTAAACTACAACTCTAAAAAAAACTCTAAGCTAAGACTCTAAGTTAAAACTCTAAACTCTTAACTAAAACTAAAGTAAACTTCAACTATAACTAAAACTCTAAGCTAAGACTCTAAGGTAAAACACCAAACTATTAACTAAAACTAAACTAAACGATAACTCTTAACTGAAACTCTAAGAAAAAACAACAAAATCTTAACTAAAATTTAAAATGACTAGAACCATAACAAAAACTCTAACAATAGATTAAGAGCTAAAAATTGGATCTCTTAACTAAAACTAGGAAAAACTTAAACTATAAGTGAATTTCTAATCTATAAATCTAAGCTAAAAATCTAAAATCTTTAAAACTAATTCAACTTAACTTCAACTCTAACTAAAATAGAACTCTAGCTAAAACTCTAAGTTATGACTCTAAGGTAAAACACCAAACTCTTAACTAAAAATAAACTAAACTAGAACTCTAACAAAAACTCTAAGCTAAGACTCTAAGCTAAAAAACTCTAAACTCTTAACTAAAACTAAACTAAACTAAAACTCTAAGCTAAGTCTCTAAGGTAAAACTCCAAACTCTTAACTATATCTAAACTAAACTAGAACTCTAACAAAAACTCTAATCTAAGACTATAAGCTAAAACTCTAAACTCTTAACTATTACTAAAATTAACTTCAACTCTAACAAAAAATCTAAGCTAAGACTCTAATCTAAAACTCTAAACTATTAACTAAAACTAAACTAAACTAGAACTTCAACAAAAACTCTAAGCTGAGACTCTAATCTAAAAACTCTAAATTCTTAACTAAAACTAAACTATGAATCTAACAAAACTCTAAGTTAATACTATAAGATAAAACTATAAACTCTTAACTAAAACTAAACTAAACTATAACTCTAAGTGAAACTCAAAGGTAAAACATCAAACTCTTAACTAAAATTAAACTAAACTAGAACTCTAACAAAAAAATCTAAGCTAAGACTCTAAGGTAAAACTCGAAACTCTTAACTAAAACTTAACCAAACTAAAACTTTAATTAAAACTCTAAGCTATGACTCTAAGCTAAAACTCTAAATTCTTAACTGTAACTAAACTAAACTTCAACTCTAACTAAAACTCTAATCTAAGACTCTAAGGTAAAACTCTAAACTCTTAACTAAAACTAAACTAAACTAGAACTCTAACAAAAACTCTAAGCTAAGACTCTAATCTAAAACTCGAAACCCTTAACTAAAACTTAACCAAACTACAACTTTAAGTAAAATTCTAAGCTATGACTCTAAGCTAAAACTCTAAATTCTTAACTGTAACTAAACTAAACTAGAACTCTAAATAAAACTCTAAGACTCTAAGACTCTAAGCTAAAAACTCTTAACTAAAACTAAACTATACTAGTACTCTAACAAAAACTCTAAGCTAAGACTCTAAGCTAAGACTCTAAGGTAAAACACCAAACTCTTAACTAAAACTAAACTAAACTAGAACTCTAACAAAAACTCTAAGCTAAGACTAATCTAAAACTCGAAACCCTTAACTAAAACTTAACCAAACTACAACTTTAAGTAAAATTCTAAGCTATGACTCTAAGCTAAAACTCTAAATTCTTAACTGTAACTAAACTATACTAAACTAGGACTCTAAGCTAAAACTCCAAATTTTCAAGTATAACTAAACTAATATTAGACTCTAAATAAAACCCTTAGCTAGGACTCTAAGCTAGAACTTTAAACTCTTAACTAAAACTAAAATAAACTAGAATTTAAACAAAAAACTCTAAGCAAATACTCTAGGTTAAAACACCAAACTCTTAACTAAAACTAAACTAAACTAGAACTCTAACAAAAACTCTAAGCTAAGACTCTAAGCTAAAACTCTAAACTTTTAACTAAAACTAAAATAAACTTCAACTATAACTAAAACTATAAGATAAGACTCTAAGGTAAAACTACAAACTATTAAATAAAAGTAAACTAAACTAGAACTCTAACTGAAACTCAAAGGTAAAACATCAAACTCTTAACTAAAATTAAACTAAACTAGAACTCTAACAAAAAAATCTAAGCTAAGACTCTAAGCTAAAACTCGAAACTCTTAACTAAAACTTAACCAAACTACAACTTTATGTAAAACTCTAAGCTATGACTCTAAGGTAAAACACTAAATTATTAACTGTAACTAAACTAAACTTCAACTCTAACTAAAACTCTAAGCTAAGACTCTAAGCTAAAAACTCTAAACTCTTAACTAAAACTAAACTAAACTAGAACTCTAATTCAAACTCTAAGTCTAAGCTAAAACTCTAAACTAAAACTAAAATAAACTAGAACTTCAACAAAAACTCTAAACTAAGACTCTAAGCTAAAAACACTAAACTCTTAACTAAAACTAAACTAAACTAGAACTATAGCTAAAACTCTAAGCTAAGACTCTAAGCTAAAACTCTAAACTCTTAAGTAAAACTAAAACTAAACTTCAACTCTAAGCTAAGACTCTAAGGTAAAACTCTAAATTCTTAACTATAACTAAATTAAACTAGAACTCTAACAAAAACTTTAAGGTAAGACACTAAGCTAATACTCGAAACTCTTAACTAAAACTTAACTAAACTAAAACTTTAAGTAAAACTCTAAGCTATGAATCTAAGCTAAAACTCTAAATTCTTAACTGTATCTAAACTAAACTTCAAATATAACTAGAAGTCTAAGCTAAGACTCTATGGTAAAACTCTAAACTCTTAACTAAAACTAATCTAAACTAGAACTCTAACTAAAACTCTAAGCTAAGACTCTAAGCTAAAAACTCTAAACTCTTAATTAAAACTAAACTAAACTAGAGCTCTAACAAAAACTCTTAAGTTAAGACTCTAAGCTAAAAACTCTAAACTCTTAACTAAAAATAAACTAAACTAAAACTCTAAGCCAAGTCTCTAAGTTAAAATTCCAAACTCTTAACTATATCTAAACTAAACTAGAACTATAACAAACACTCTAATCTAAAACTCTAATCTAAAACTATAAACTCTTAACTATTACTAAACTAAACTTCAACTTTAACAAAAACTATAATATTTGAATATAATCGAATGCAATAAAAACTAAACTAAAACAAAAATAAAATATAAAAACTACAAAAACAAAATTAATAGAACATATTATAAAAACTATAAACTACTAACTAAAACTAAACTAAACTAGAGCTATAACAAAACTAAATGCAAGATTCTATCCTAAAACTCCATGTTCTTAACAAAAACTAAACTAAACTAGAACTCTAACAAAAAATCTAAGCTAAGACTCTAAGGTAAAAAACAAAACTCTTAACTAAAACTAAACTAAACTAGAACTCTAACAACTCTAAGCTGACTCTAAGCTAAAAAACTCTAAACTCTTAACTAAAACTAAACTGAACTATAACTCTAAGATAGGTCACTAAGGTAAAACTTCAAACTCTTAACTATATCTAAACTATAATATAACTCTAACAAAAACTCTAATCTAATACTCTAATATAAAAATATAAACTCTTAACTATTACTAAACTAAACTTCAAGTATAAAAAAAACTCTAATCTACGACTATAAGCTAAAACTATAAACTATTAACTAAAACTAAACTAAACTAGAACTTCAACAAAAACTCTAAGCTAAGACTCTAAGCTAAAAACTCTAAACTCTTAACTAAAACTAAACTAAACTAGGAATATAACAAAAACTCCAATTTAAGACTCTAAGCTAAAATTATAAACTCTTAACTAAAAGTAAACTAAACTAGAAATCTAAGTGAAACTCAAAGGTAAAACATCAAACTCTTAACTAAAATTAAACTAAACTAGAACTCTAACAAAAAAATCTAAGCTAAGACTCTAAGGTAAAACTCGAAACTCTTAACTAAAACTTAACCAAACTAAAACTTTAAGTAAAACTCTAAGCTATGACTCTAAGCCAAAACTCTAAATTCTTAACTGTAACTAAACTAAACTTCAACTCTAACTAAAACTCTAAGCTAAGACTCTAATCTAAAACTCGAAACCCTTAACTAAAACTTAACCAAACTACAACTTTAAGTAAAATTCTAAGCTATGACTCTAAGCTAAAACTCTAAATTCTTAACTGTAACTAAACTAAACTAAACTAGAACTCTAAATAAAACTCTAAACTAAAACTAAAAAATAAAACTCTAAACTAACTAAACTCTAAACTCTAAAACTCTAAAATAAAACTCTAAACTAACTAAAACTAAACTAAACTAGAACTCTAGCAAAAACTCTAAGCTAAGACTCTAAGCTAAAAAACTCTAAACTTTTAACTAAAACTAAACCAAACTAAAACTCTAAGCTAAGTCTCTAAGGTAAAACTTCAAACTCTTACCTATAACTAAACTAAACTAGAAATATAACAAAAACTATAAGCTAAGACTCTAATCTAAAACTCTAAACTATTAACTAGAACTAAAATAAACTTCAACTCTAACAAAAACTCTAAGCTAAGACTCTAAGGTAAAACTCTAAACTCTTAACTAAAACTAAACTAAACTAGAACTTCAACAAAATTCTAAGCTAAAACTCTAAGCTAAAAACTATAAACTCTTAACAAAACTAAACTAAACTAGAACTCTAACAAAAACTCTAAGCTATGACTCTTAAGCTAAACTCTAAATTCTTAACTATAACTAAACTAAACTTCAACTCTAACTAAAAATCTAAGCTAAGACTCTAAGCTAAAACTCTAAACTCTTAACTAAAACTAAACTAAAATTCAAATCAAACTAAAACTCTAAGCTAGGACTCTAAGCTAGAACTCTAAACTCTTAACTAAAACTTAACTAAACTAGAATTTCAACAAAAACTATAAGCTAAGACTCTAGGCTAAAAACTAAACTCTTAACTATTACTAAACTAAACTAGAACTCTAACAAAAACTCTAAGCTAAGACTCTAAGCTAAAACTCGAAACTTTTATCTAAAACTAAACTAAACTTCAACTCTAACTAAAACTCTAAGCTAAGACTCTAATTTAAAACAACAAACTATTAAATAAAAATAAAAAACAAGAGAGATCTTAACTTAATCTAAAATGAAAAAAAACAAAATATTACCTAAAATTTTAAATAAATATAACTCTAACAAAAACTCCAAATAAAGACTAAGAGCTAAAACTCAGATCTTTAAAATAAAACTAAGACAACCTAAAACTTTAAGTGAAACTCTAATATTTAATTCTAAGATAAAACTCTAAATTCTTTAACTTTAGCTAAACTAAACTTCAACTCTAACTAAGACTCTAAGCTAAGACTCTAAGGTAAAACTCTAAACTCTTAACTAAAACTAAACTAAACTAGAACTCTAACAAAAACTCTAAGCTAAGACTAATCTAAAACTCGAAACCCTTAACTAAAACTTAACCAAACTACAACTTTAAGTAAAATTCTAATCTATGACTCTAAGATAAAACTCTAAATTATTAACTTTAACTAAAATAAAATATAACTCTGAATAAAACTATAAGACTCTAAGACTCTAATCTAAAAACTCTAAACTCTTAAATAAAACTAAACTAAACTAGAACTCTAACATAAACTCTAAGCTAAGACTCTAAGCTAAAAAACTCTAAACTCTTAACTAAAACTAAACCAAACTAAAACTCTAAGCTAAGTCTCTAAGGTAAAACTTCGAACTCTTACCTATAACTAAACTAAACTAGAACTATAACAAAAACTCTAAGCTAAGAATCTAAGCTAAAACTATAAACTCTTAACTATATCTAAACTAAACTTCAACTCTAACAAAAACTCTAAGCTAAGACTCTAAGTTAAAACTCTAAACTCTTAACTAAAACTAAACTAAACTAGAACTTCAACAAAATTCTAAGCTAAGACTCTAAGCTAAAAACTATAAACTCTTAACAAAACTAAACTAAACTAGAACTCTAACAAAAACTCTAAGCTATGACTCTTATGCTAAACTCTAAATTCTTAACTATAACTAAACTTCAACTCTAACTAAAAATCTAAGCTAAGACTCTAAGCTAAAACTCTAAACTATTAACTATTACTAAACTAAACTTCAACTCTAACTAAAACTCTAAGCTAGGACTCTAAGCTAGAACTCTAAACTCTTAACTAAAACTAAACTAAACTAGAATTTCAACAAAAACTCTAAGCTAAGACTCTAAGCTAAAAACTAAACTCTTAACTATTACCAAACTAAACTAGAACTCTAACAAAACCTCTAAGCTAAGACTCTAAGCTGAAACTCTAAACTTTTAACTAAAACTAAAGTAAACTTCAACTCTAACTAAAACTCTAAGCTAAGACTCTAAGGTTAAACTCTAAACTTTTAACTAAAACTAAACTAAACTTCAACTCTAACTAAAGCTCTTATCTAACACTCTAAGCTAAAACTCTTAACTAAAACTAAAATAAAATAGAACTCTAACAAAAACTCTAAACTAAGACTCTAAGCTAAAAACTCTTAACTAAAACTAAAATAAACTAGAACTCTAACAAAAACTCTAAGCTAAGACTCTAAGCTAAAACTCTAAACTCTTAACTAAAACTAAAGTAAACTTAAGCTCTAAATAAAACTAATCTAAGACTCTAGGCTAAAACTCTATGCCAATGGGTTAAAGAAAAAACCTGAAAAATTTTGGATAATTTCTAAGTCTAAAAAATTGAGTCCGAAAAAACTTAAAAAAATTCAATAAGCAATGGGGAATGGAAGGCCTCGGTGGGACTTTTGGGGTGCGGGGGGCCCGGGGGACCTTTGGGGGCCGGAAGGTTCCTTCGGGGTAGGGGTAGGGGGATCGGGGCCCTTTGGGGTTGGGGTAGAGGACCTCACAACACTGTTCAAATACAACTTGTGTATTCAAACGACCATAGAATTTCACCCTCAAATCCTCTTCTAAAACATCTTCTAAAATCATCTTTTAAAATGTATCTAACTGTTTCGCCGAAATAATTCCCCTTTCTTGAATCAATAATTCCCCTTAGAAGCAACACATTAATTCCCTTTTCGTGAATCAGTAATTGCCCTTAGAAACAACAAATTAATTCCCCTTTCTTGAATCAATAATTGCCCTTAGAAACAACAAATTAATTCACCTTTCGTGAACCAATAATTGTCCTTAGAAGCAACAAATTAAATCCCATTTTTTGAATCAATAATTCCTCTTAGAAACAAAAAATTAATTCCCCTTTCGTGAATCAATAATTCCCCTTAGAAACAACAAATTAATTCCCCTTTCATGACAAATCAATCAACCTTGAAATCATCCATCAGACATTAAAAAACTTTGCCCAGAAACAATTCTCCTGGACGAACGCAAAAGACATTAATAAACTTCACCCAGAAACAATTCTCCCGGATGAACTTCAAAGACATTAATAAATTTCACCCGGGAACAATTATCCTTAAAAATACATCAAAGTGAGAAAAATCCTGTTTTTTCATTCTTAGTGAGAAAAACGTGTTCTCCCTGGGGATTCCATGCCCATATATGGTGTGGGATCGGAACTGACAGCACAGGTGTTCTCCCTAGGGACTCTATGCCCATATTTGGTGTTCGTACGGGACCTCCTGACCCCTTTCTACTCATGCGTATTCATATGTCCCTTCTGAGGCTGTTATACAAATATATAAATATTTGTATTATGATTCTTTTTAAGTAAAGCACCAATTTTGACCATCTAAAAGAGGGTACGAAACAATGTCGTTACTTTAGGAGAAACAATTATTATCGCGGTTGCGATTGGAATGACTGTGGTGATTTAAAAGTAATCACTTTACGGGAATGCAGAGAGGGTACACCACACCAAGTACTGTTGCTTTATCTACAAATGTGACAGCTGACATCAGAAATAGAAAGCACCACTGTATAAGGAATAATTTGCTGATCTGAGATGAAATGCAGCCAAGTAGTAGAAACGTCTTTACCCCCCCCCCCCGTTGGTTGGCTGTGAAAAATTCACTATGCCCCCACGTTGTATAAGGCTAGGGGCTCTATTTTCTAAGCTTTTTATTTTGAGAATTTATAATTTTCTGGCTTAGTAGTGTTTCCTCTTAAATTGACTACTGACCATCATCAGTAGTAAAACTGAAGTTTTACTACTGATGATGGTCACTGCATATGTGACCGAAATATCGAGTATTTTTGTTAAATTATATCACTGGTTGCGAAAATCACTGTCTTTTAAAAGGATTTTATCCCTATTTGAACTTTTATTTATTTATTGTGTTTTATTTATTTATGGTTTCTTAAAAAATTATCTTACATATACAAGAATTTTCCCCTAAAGGGTCGAATTAGCAGTACTGAAATAGAACTACAATGGTTTGAGGAATGACGTAATCCAACGAGTGGTTATTCTAGATGCTTTATTTTCAATTCCACCCCTTCTCTAGAGGCACTAATTTCCTGATGGCACTAGCCAATAACCCACATGCGTTTCGGCATCTACCTAGCAAGCTAGCAAAGTTGAGTTATGCAAAAGTGAAAAAAGTTGTGTTCATAGCTCCATAAATAGGGCTTATCTTTACAGACAGTCACTTCGGAGATGTATTCAGCAGTACTGAAAAAGACCCATGGTTGGCATTCAAGTCTCTTGTAGTCATTTTGTTTAGAGATAATATATCTTCTGACTATGTAAAGATTTTGCAGAATTGCATTAATGTGTGCAGCTTGATGGGCTGCAACATGTCCCTCAAGATTCATCTCTTCAACTCATATCTCGACTTCTTTTCCGAGAACCTAGGCTGTGCCACGATGAACATGACGAACATTTTCATCAGGACATCCTGATGATGGAGTCACACTATCAAGGTCGATGGAGCAATGTTGCAATTTTGCAGTAATGTGCAGCAATGTTGGCTGACTACTACTGGATACTTCAGCGCAGTATGCCAAACGCTCAGCCCAAACGCAAGTCTACAGCCAAGAAATTCTAACCAAACTAGCTTTAAATTACGAAACTTTACGTTATGCCTATTTATTTTATGTGTGTATTATGCCTTAAACTAGATGATGCAATTTAGTTTATGTTAATTAAAACTCAATTCAGCAATATGTACTCTACTATAACTTGTCATCGTGCTGTTTTCCTTTATACAATGTTAAACACCTGTAAATAGTTAATATCAGATATCTCAAAACAGTGGGTGATAGAGATAAACGGTTTATATATTTTTAATCAGCATGTCTCAATTGTCCTACATACAACAAGTATTGGAAAGTCCGTATCCAGGGGGGTTAGGGAGTTTGAACCCCCTCCCCGAAATGTTGGTCCGATTCATAATAACATAACAAAAATGCATATAAACAAAATTTTGATATATTAAAAAATGTAAATATCTCCTGAAAAAAATACTCCCCCTCCCTGCGGTGTGACAATCTTGGGCACAACACTGAGTGTTGGTTACCAAAATATCCGCCGAATCTTATTTTTGTTAATCAGTCTATTCATTCATTCAAAGACGTCAGCTAAATAATTATTGGGAATAAAAAACGTGCGACATTTGGAGGGGTAAGGGTAAAAGGGATTACTTTGGGCTCTCCTATCATATAGATTGACAAAATGATTGAAAATATTGCAAGAGTCCGATTTCAGCAAGATGTCACAGTACGCTAAAGTGAACATGACACCTCTATTTTAAATATACTGCTTACAATTTGGGATCATTGTTCCTGTGGCTGTAAATACGTTTCGCCCCCAAAAGAATTTTTTTTACCTCTCGTGTGTTCTTATTAAAGCTTCAGTCATCAAATTTTTTCAATTGTTTCTCTTATTCTTAATAATTTTGACTACACAGAAAGCTTTCAAATATCGCTTGTATCCGTTTTTCTCCGCACCATCAACTTATCAGGTTTTTTCAGTCGTAAGTTATTTTTCCTTAATTTGTTTGTTTGTTTTTCTCTCTTTGGTTACTCCACATTTTTTAGCATTGTAAAGAGTGAGTAAAAATCAAAAAATGATAATAATAATGACTTCTTGTGTCCATATTTCTGTATATTACTGCTTATTACATACTGCAAGTTATGAGTTTTTTTCTCTTCTTCTTTTTCCCCTCCTTTCATGTTATTTCTCTTTTGTTTTAGTTTCTTTTAAATTTTATGTTTTACTCTGTAGCTGGTAATCTTTGATTTCTATATTGATTTGCGCTGCATTTGTATGTGTTTTTCTTCGCAATACTCCACGTATTATACCTCTGTATAGTGTGGGTTAGAAATAAATAACAACAATAATAATAATAATTGCCTTGGAAAAATTTTCTCATGACAGTGGAATAAAACTCAGTGAATATTTCGGTCCTATGTCCAAGTGCTGTCCTCAGCACAGCAACAACAAAATAATACATACATAAAAAAACTTACATTAAAATACTAATTAAATTTTTTTTTTTACTTTTAAAACAGCTCTACCATCATTTCTTCAGCAAAGTTCAACCAGGACTGATAAATAAAGCGATGTGAGATGATAAAATTATTCGAACGAAATAAAATAATTAAATACAAGCTTTCAAAACTAATCTTGCTTTTTTGGCGGCAAAACCTTAAAGACCTTTTTGTAACAATTCACAACTATTCTCTATTGGTTTAGTAAAATATTTTGATAGATCATTTTTAATTAAATTATTTGATAGACATTTAATTATTTGATTATAGTAGCAATCCAGGTCCTTTTTGCAATTCACTGGTATAGAACACTGGAGCAGGTGATAGGGCACTCGTATAGCACACATCAGGTTTGTTAATGTAAATGCATAGAGAGGGAAATAAGCTTTCTTCCACTTCCTTTTTTTCAAACCATTTTGAAGAGTCGGGTACTTTATAAATACTTGCAAGGTTTATATTAAGCGTAAGTGAAATAGAGAGACGGTCTAAGTCTTGTTCTTCAGCGTGTACAAACAGTATTGATGTAGTAATACTAGGTGAGCAAATAATGTGATCAATATTGCTCTTACTGCCTGAATGGTGAATGTAAGAAAACGGATCAGTTTTGGGTATAGTATGGTAAGATGGAAGGCAATCTAACAACGAATCACGTCTCACAGACGAAGACTGTGTTGAAGACAATGTTATCTTCGTTGCTATTTATGTATGGTTTGAAGTATTTAGATAAAATTTTATATTAGAATGCCTCTCAAAAGCAATTACAAGAACTTTAATTATAATAAATTTTCTAATTTTATTAACTCACAAGTTTTGCTATTCACTTATTAAATATTGTATTATTTTTTTTTACTTTATATAGTTGACAATTAATAATATATTAAATAATATAAAATACATCTTATAATTTGCAATTTATTTATTTATAATCAATTTTTAATGAAATCTTAATAAACTTCCTAGTAAAATGCCTATTGCATAAATTCTCATCGCATCTTAAAAGAAGATAATAGTTTATACTCACTCTACTCCCTTCGCTGCTTTCAAACTGAATGATTCATAGCCCTCTCTGGATCTAGAAGGAAAAAGAGGAGATGAATCAGTAAAATAAACAATTCATTACTGATGCATTTAATTTTATCTACAATCCAAGCTAAGTGCTAAAAGTGATGCTAAAAAGTCAACAGGGGATTGAAATTCAGCTTTAATAAAAATACTTTCAGGCACTTTGTTCTTTCAACTAACTATTCACCAATGAATTCACAATTTATCGTAATCTCGATATCCTTAGGGGTTCAAATTATATGTATAAACATATATATATATATATATATATATATATATATATATATATATATATATATATATATATATATATATATATATATATATATATATATATATATATATATATATATATATATATATATATATATATATATATATATATATATATATATATATATATATATATATATATATATATATATATATATATATATATATATATATATATATATATATATATATATATATATATATATATATAATTGTTTGTTTTTTTATGTTTCTACTGTGGCCGAAATTTCATTTTTTGAATTGCGGTTACTATTGGGCCGAGTTTCTCCTCACTTATAGCTTGTAACCGCGAGCTGTTAACCCAGTACTTGTACTGGGGAAATATATATTTCGCGAATGTGACATTTCAAATTCGATTAACCTAACCCACTAACATAAACTTTCAAAAAAATTGAAATGAATTTTGAGTTTATAGAACCAGCGCTTTTGACAAATAACATATATCTAATTACATTCCGGTACCATTATTGTCCCATGAAGTACGTTCAACTTTCACTCTAAACAAAATTTACAAGATTGACGAAGTAATTACAGAAATTACAGTATTGAATATTTACAGTATTGATGGTGTAGCAAGGGTGAAAAAAATTACATTTGCCCCCCCCCCCTGAGAAATAACCTTTATCTGGCTCTGAAGGAGAGGGATGCATGTTTGACCTTTTATGTCCAAAAAGGCTAAGGGCATCCAGGTGAAGCTTTCAGGGTATGTTGAGGGGAGTGTTGATCTAAATCAAAACGCAGTATGTGCATGCGGTTTGTCAAAAGGGCATATTTCGGGAATGGCTTAGAATATTCAGTTGAAACTCTCAGAAAATGATAAGGGGGATGAACAACTGACCAATTTTGGGAAGGGTGAGGGAGAAATTGAACTAAATCAATACACAATATATGAATACCGGTTGTCAATAGGGCACATCTAGCAATACCTTAGGAATGGCTTAGCGTATTACATTGAGACTTCCAGAGAAGCATGAGGGGGACGTTCAACTGACAAAAAAGGCAATACATGTGTACTACTGCGGCTACTAGTACTACTGCTACTGCTATTGCACGACTACTACTCCTACTACAGCAATTATGACTGCTTCTACTACTAAGATTAAGGGTATAAAGGTGAATATTTGAGGGAATATTGAGGGAAATTGAACTAAATCAAAACGCACTCCGTGCATGCAGGTTGTCAAAGGAACGTATTTTTAGGAATGGCTTAAGGTATTAAGCTAGGACTCTCAGGAAAGGATGCGGGGGATGGTCAGTTGACAAAAGGGCAATATGTGCACGCTAAAACTACTACTACTAATACTACTCTAATACTCCTACTACTACTACTACTACTACTAATGTGACATCTACGGACACTAAGGCTAAGGTTATGAAGGTGGAAATTTCAGGGAATACTAAGGGGAAAGTTGACCTAAATCAAAATACACTGTGTGCATGCCGTTTGTCAAAAAGGTGTATTAGCAGTATTTAAAGAGCATCCTAGAGCACTAGGTTGAAACTTTCAGGGTATGCTGAGGGGTGAACTAAGAAAAATGTGCTATGAGCATGCAAATACTACAATTAGTATTATTACTAATACTACCTCTTCTAGCAGTACTGCTATTAGTACTACCCCCCCCCCCCTCGTGCCTTATGAAGACCAGAATATAGTTTTTGCTTTACTGAAAGCAAAATACATTTAAATATTTTCTCTTTTCTAAACTTTAATAAGTTCAAAATCATTAAGACTTTCCCAAATGAATATCAGTATATACATTAAATTATTGATCTATATCCTTTTTTTCAGTAATTTTGGTTGTGATGGTAAATTTTTTCAATATTAGGAGAAATGAAAATACAAAGTCCGAAATAAGGATTGTTTTCAGTAAAGTGTAACTTATGTTCTGTTCTTTAGAAGACGGCGTCAGCCCTGCTCCTTTAACTCTCTGCTTGTTTTCAGTTTGACTCGGTTATTCAATGTAGTTTCTATTCATTTTGAGTTTCAATTATTTATTGATGGTGAACTGCGGTAGTTTTACGATTGGAAAACTATTTGACTTTTTTCTACTCAAATATTTCTTTAAGAATTTTTCTCATATTTCCTTAATTTTTCTCTTTAGTTTTCTTTAAGAACTTCCTTTGTAGATATTTTTTTTTAATTTAATTGCCCTAAAAGAAGGCATACAGACATTGCTCCTATAACTCTTTGTATCTCAGAACCTTTTCCTAGCCAAGGTTGGGAAAGGCACAATTGCCGACAAAATTAGACCAACAGAAACTACCCTTGATAAGGGTTGCACTGACACCCCTCTCGAAAATTAGGTTTAGCTGAAGAATTGTAAAAATTTAATGTATTTGACCTGTAAATAAATACAAGTTTTTTATTTGCATATTATTTGTCAAAAAAACGAAATAAAAATTCTTTAATTTTCAGCCTTACTGAATCCCACGGTCGTACCCAGGATTTACCTAGGGGGTATTAGAAAAGGATTTTTTTTTTGGGGGGGGGGAGGTAAAAAAACCTTCAAAGGATACATAAAAATTGTTTTTATTCATTTTGTTAAATTTTTACGAGTCGGAAAAACATTTCGGGGGGAAGAGTTCAAACCCCCTAGCCTTGCTGAAACCCCAAAATTTTGTGAAATGTTGGCAAAGAACTAAACATTAAATTATGTGTCTTCTTTTTTTGGAGTTACAGATAAACTTTAGCGCAAAGAGGAGAGAAGTTAGGGAGAGGAGAGAGGTTAGGGTTGCCTCAGTCCTCTCTTGCTTGGATAAATTTGGTTGATTTTACATTAAAATTTTGCTCTTTAAGGACACTTTTTATACAAATAGAGTACTAAGGAAATTAAAACAAAACATTTGTCATGCAGTTCGTGTTAAAGAACTGTCAAACATTGTGTGGTAGCGAATTGTCAAAGAGTTCGTGGAAAAAAATGGATAAGGAGTGATCCGGCCCAATAGTAACCAAAACTTTAAAAAACAGGATTTTCGTATTAATAGATACCTCAAAGAATTGACTTTCCATGATGATTCCAAATATATATATAAGTCATTAAGTTTAATTTTACTGATTAAAATCTGCGAGCCTGAGAAAGTTTGCCCGATTTTGAAAAAAAGTGGGGGGGGGGGAACACCCCCAAAAATTCAAGCAATCCTAATGAAAATCACACATTAGGTTAACATATTAGAGAACCCTACTATTCAGGTTCCAAGCTCCTATACACAATTAAATAAAAAAAACAAGTTTTTTTTTTAACTGAAACTAAGGAGTGACATTAAAACTTAAAACAAACAGAAATTATTCCATATGAAAGGGGCTGTCCCCTCCTCAACGCCTCGCTCTTTACGCTAAAGTTTTTATTGTTTTAAAAAACAGAGTTGTGAGGCGGAGTCACGAGGGGGCGAACCCCCTTAGATACATAATAATTTCTGTTTGTTTCAAGTTTTAATGTCGCTCCTTACTTTCATTTAAAAAACTTGTTTTTTTATTTAATTTCTGAACGTTTTTGAATTAATGCAGCTTTGATTTCGGCTCACTGTACATGAATAATTAAAAGGAAATTTGCATATAAATTTTACTTTTTTATGATTTTTCGTGCGATACGACAGATATGATACGATCGAATTTTGTTCAAATTACAAACCCCTGAATCACAAAGGCCGTTTAATTAGAATAGATAGCTCTTTTGAAATTACTAAATAAAAAAATTTAGTGTAAAGAGTAAGGGGAACTAGGGGGTGAACCCCCTCATATACGTAATAATTTCTGATTGATTTAAGTTTTAATGTAGCTCCTTACTCTCAGTTGTAAAACTTGTGTTTTTATTCAATTTCTGATTGTTTTTTAAATTCCGGGAAATCCGGCTCCCCTTTCGTAGAAACATCCCTTCCCCCATTAAAAAATCCTCCCAAGTAACCCCCTCCTCTATCCCCCCCCCCACCTGAAAAAATGCCTCCTGAAAACGTCTGCATACTTCCCAATAATAAATACTATATGGAAACAATGGGCAAAATTCATAACTTGCAGCCCTTCCCCTGGGAACTATGGGGGATGAAGTCATCCTCAAAGACATATTTATTAAATTTTTGACTATGATGAACAAAATGGCTATCTCAAAATTTTGCTCAGGTGACTTCGGAAAAAATGAGCATGGGAGGGAGCCTAGTTGCCCTCCAATTTTCATGTCATTTAAAAAGTGCACTAGAACTTTTAATTTCCGTTCGTTTGAGCCCCCTCACAATTTTCTAGGACTACTGGATCGATACGATCACACCTGAAAAAAAAACCAAATAAACACGCATCCGTGATCTTTCTTCTGGCAAAAAATACGAAATTCCCCTTTTTTGCAGATAGGAGCTTGAACCCTCTACAGTGGGATTTTCTAATACGCTGAATATGATGGTGTGATTTTCATTAAGATTCTATCACTTTTAGCAGGCGTTTCCCCCTTTTTTCGAAAATAAGGCAAATTTTTTCAGACTCGTAACTTTTGATGGGTAAGACTAAACTTGATGAAACTTATATATTTGAAATTAGCGTAAAAATCCAATTCTTTTGATGCATCAACTAGTATCAAAATTCCATTTTTTAGAGTTTCGGTTACTATTGAGCTGGGTCGCTCCTTACTTACAGTTAGTTACCACGAACTGTTTGAAAATGTGGAATCTTGTATTTTTTGGCAGAAAAAGGTCGCGGATACGTGTTTTTTTTGTGTTTTTGCTTGTTTGTTTTCCCCAGGGTAATCGTATCGAAACAAAGGTCCTAAAAAAATGGGAAGATAGCTCATTCGAACGGAAATCAAAAGTTCAAGCGCCCTTTTAAAGTGACCAAAAAAGTTTGGAGTGCAATTAACCCCCTTCCACTCCCATTTTTCTCCAAACATATCTGATCCAAATTTTAAGATAGCCATTTGATTCAGCATTGTCGAAAAGTTCAATAATTATGCTTTTGGTGATGACATGACCCTCCATGGCCCTGGGGAAAGGGCTGTAAGTTACGCAACTTGTCCGCATTGTTCAAATATAGTATTATGAAATATACGGGAAATTTTCTGGGGCATTTTCCACGCCGAGGAGGGGTAAAATTTTCTGTTGGAAGGAACTTTTCTGGGGGGGGGGGGGGTCCAGACGAAGTGTAACATGGCGGAGGGGATGGAAGGGGATTTCCTAGCATTGGTATGAAAAACAATCAGAAATTAAATAAAAGAACAAGTTTTTTCCACTGAAAGTAAGGAACAAAATTAAAACTTAAAACGAACAAAAATTATTCTGTTTATGAGGGGGCTTTCTCTTCCTCAACCCTCACTCTTCACGCTAAAGTCTGGCTTTTGTCCTGATTCCTTAGGAAAGACTACTCAAACACAAGGACCGTTGATTTGAATGAGAAGTATTTTTAAAGAGCTTTAATTCTTTAGCGTAGAGTGAGGTTTGAGAAAAGGACAGCCCCCCCCCCGTCATATACAGAATAATTTCGATTCTTTTTAAGTTTTAATTTTGCTCTTTATTTTCATTAGAAGTAACGTGACTTTTTATTTAATCGCTTACTAGACTCATCATCAATTATACCTGGGAAGTTTAATTTTCTACTGCCTTTCTTATTATTGTTTCATAATCATGAAGCTTTCAGGGCAGCATTACATTTTCTTCAATGTTGCAACGTTGAACCGTGAAACTATGTAAACAAAACAAATTAGTTAAATTTGAAAGCTTTTTTCGCAAGAAATCAAATATCAACAAACTGTTAATTTCCAAAGACAACTACAACTTCATAAGCTGTTTAATGCCGCATGTTTCTTGCTTAATTTTCAACACCGTTTGTTCTTCTTTTTTTATTTCATTTTGCATCCCTACTGCTAAAAATGCATAGTTGAATATGTAAGTAACTTTAATAATAATTTGAACTCCCAATTAACTTTTTTTAAGGTATATATGGTTTGATAATTTCCATTTAAGTAATTTAAACAATCGGCTCTCAATTTCACTGCCAATGGTACTTTAATAAGCGTCTAAGGTTTTTTCTAAGGCTTGAATATAAGCCACGGATACACATTCATATTTTATGTGCGAATTTGTTACCTTGCCGAAAAGAGGCGGATTTATCCTGCCTCTGTGCTTATTAGAAAATAATCTTATAAAGGAGGTCCGTGCTTAGGAATCAAATCGCTGGAACAAATCTGGAAAAATCCACTGAACAACTCATCAGGCTCATACGGTCCGCTGACCCAAAGATCTGATTAGAGCTTATGATATTAGCTGACCAGTGAAGCGAAAGAACGAGATTTCTCACTGATTCTTGCCGATGCTAGAGCTGTGGGAGGAATTTGACTTTGTGAAATGTGCTGTCCGAATCGTTGTGTTCATTACCTAGTGAAGACGGGATGAAAGAAAATTCATTGGTATCATCGTGGATGTCAGCCGGGTTATTTAGAATCATCATGGAAGGCAATAAGATATTTAAAAATGTCAACACGGACAAAAGAAGAACCATTGTGTCCTCTCTCCTTGCAAAAACAACCTTAAATATCTTTAAGTGTATCTCGTCAATGGTTATGACATGGTTTGACCTTCTCATAGATTCTTACTAAGACTATAGTATGAGAACAATTTGACTTTGTGAATTGCTCTGTTAGAATCGTTTAGATCAGGGCTTCTTAAACTTTTTACATTCACGACGCCAATTACGATTGCAAATTTCCTGCCGACCCTATTATATCAAAAGAAAGATATATAAATATATTTGTATAATTTATTTGTTAGCTAACAATATACATAGGGGAGGTAGGAGTTGAACTGGACAAAATTCGCCGATCACAAATATCTTATTTGTTTGTGAATGGAAACCCGAAATTTGATGCTCTATAGATACCTCTCAATGTAAGGAACGTTTGAATTTTTTTTTCAGATTTTTTGTTCTTCATATTTTCATAAAATTATAATTTTGGTCACGCTAGGGCTTGAACCGGACAAGCTAAAGAAAAAATTGCCAAAAATATACCGGTGGTCCTGTACAGACAGTAAATTCGGCCACAAAGCAGGTTTTTTTTTTTTTTACTTCGAATACAATTGTACAACATTGCTAAACTATAAGCTTGCTTTATTAAGACATATTGTATTGTGGAAAATCAATCTCCTAGCGAAAACTTTGAGGCACTCTGCTAATCCCTCCACAGGAGAAAGGTTTTGTCTGGCTTTGGAGAATATCATAAAAATCCACACTTGCAGCATCTTCTGCCTCGAGGAAGATAAAACTTTTGCTTTTCTTGCGCATGAAACTAAGCGTAGCTTCACTGTCTGCAATCTCCTACACTAAGCCAACATAGCAGCGGGTTGACTTCTTTAACTGGAACTTTACAAGGATGTAATCTCCTTCTGACAAGGAAGATGGACTGAACGGCAAGTCATCATTATTGTATTCTTCAACAAGATGTAATGAATCATCAGATAAATGAGTGTCTCCATAGGTTTTTTTTCTCCCTTTCCATGCTTTTTTGTTTGTTTTTTTCAGTGAGTATCCTGGTTCTGCCTGTTTTGCGGCGCTTACAAGACCTTGCGGACATTTCCCATAAGCGAGAAAGGCCTACTCATTTCTGAGGTTATTCTTGCAAACTGACCTTGCAGGTTGGTGGTTGAAGGTCTAGGAGCAGAACTGGGGTTAGTTAATCGTCCAGGAGTAGAAACATCATCGTTGGCACGAGACTGGCAAGTTTCGTCAAGTTCCAAGGCTGCTGCATATGCCTAATTTGAATTGATACGGAACATATACAGTTCGTCCCTTTGGACGGGAGCAAATCCACCTCACTAGAAGCGGTCAAGCAGACATTTTTCACAGTCAGTCTCTTTACTTACTGAATAAGGAAACTTAATTCATGAAATGAGATGTAAGACAAAAATCACTTAAAATTTAATATTCATGGTCGTAAGCAAAGAAATAAAACAATCATCTACTTTTGCCCATGTAGGGTAGAACAGGACACCGTCCAGTTTGACTCGAAAAAAATTATCTGGATTAAACCCTCCTTCATAATCTAACTGGGAGACCCATCCGGACGAAGAGCGTTAAAGCAAAGGTAGATAGTGCAACTTTTTACGATTATAGAGTGACAAAAGAATTTAGAGAAACAGGTGGAACATTTTTTGGTATTACTACTTACAGATTAGCAAAACAATGTGCAAGGTACCAGAAAAAAAATGACCTACCTAAAACAGCTTTAGCAATTTAACTTTTGAAAGGATCAATCAACCAAACTAGGATTTCATCCCTGAGACATGAAGGTGAGATGGCACTAACAAATTAATGTATAACTTTACACCAAATGGTGTCTGAGTAATTGAGGGTGTCCTGTTCAACCCACGTCAAGTTCAACCCCGACCTCCCCTATACGTACGAAAGTATATAGGCCTAATTTTAGAATTTGTGAAAAAACATGCAAAATCTAAAAATAAAATTGCACAAAAAGTTACAAAGCTGTAATTATTATAGTTACAAAAATTACATGCCCTGTGTTTCATACAAATTGTTTTTTTTTCACAATAACGTAAATAAAAGGGAATTCTGAAAGTCTTAGTTTTTTCAAGTATGTTCTAGTGCAGTTGTTTAGTGGTAAGTATTAAACTAAAATTAAAGGGAAAACATTAATGAAATGGATGTGCCTGTTTTTCATTGAATAACCAATTAAATCTTAGTGGAATATTCAACACTACTGGACGTAAGACCTCTTCAACATTTCTTGACGATGAACGATTAAAGCTGAAAAAGCAACTTACACACAAATAAGTGCCGTTGAATGGCAGAAGAACATTTAACGCCATATCAGCGATTGTGGGAAATTCAGTTTTAGTTTCGATCCAGAATTCAATCAAGAGCTTTTTTTGGGAATTGTAGTGTTAAGTTTGAGTCACGTGAAAGCTTATGATACAGTGTTGCCATTAGATTCGTTTCCAGACATTTATAAATCGTCATCACCTACTTATCTAGCATTAAACCCAGCGAGCGTTATTGCAGAAGACTCACTGGCACCTAGCCTAATCCTGCAAAAAATAGCTTTTACCCAGGATGAATTAAATCGGACACAAGTGAATCTTACAGCTGAGATTTCCCGTCAAGTTAAGGCTAAACTATCAGACCCTGATACAGCCAATCAAGCAATTGATATTATAGTAAAAAAAAATTCATGATGCTATTTCCTTTGATTATAACCCAAAATTCCAAGAAATAGAAAAGTCACTGAAAGGACTATTTGCAATGGTTAAAAGCTCGGAAAGTAGGATTTTGGCATTGGAATCGAAAGAGGATGATTTTGAACAAGAAAAGATGTTGGATTGCTTAGTGATGAATGGAGTAAGGCAGAGAGGCCTGGAAATGATCTAAAGAAAGAAGTATCGGTTATCATTAAAGACAAGATGCTGGTCCCTGGTTTTGAAATCAATAACATTGTAAATGTTTATCGATCTAGTTTGAATTACTCTAACGATCAATCTAAAGTGTCTCCAGTGCTAATACGCTTCAAAAATGTGGAATTAGTTCGAGTTGTTTTCAAAGAAAAGACTAAACTAGCAAAGAGTGGAATATTTTTATCAGAATCGCTAACAAAAAAGCGTCGTGATGTTTTAAATGCAGCAAGAGATTGCTTCGGAAAATTCATTATGTGGACTGACCGCGGGCAAATATTGGCAATACCACATGATCAGTCAATGATACGACAGATGCGGTCATTCACGGCTTGTACTTAGATATGGTTTTGTTTTTTTTTTTTTTTTTTTTTTTTTGTGCATGTATATTTTATGATTTAATGCCATATCTAAAATCGATTGTCTTTTTTTTTACTGGCAAATTAGAAACGCCCCCAGATGTAGGACGACTTTTTGAGCTTGAAGATAACCCGTTAGATGTTTTAAGCATTATTAATAATTCTATCGGACCTGTCAATTGTGATTTGAACTTAATGAAACCACGCAGTAATGAGTAAATATGTTTCTAGTCTAATGGAGGCAGTAAAACGGGATGGATATTTTTCAGTGCTCCAGTTGAATATTCAGGGTCTTTGTTCTTCAATTGACCATCTAAAACAGATTGTTTTTGATGAGCTACCTGACGTTGTTGGTTTATGCGAGACTTTTTTAGATTCTAAGAATGATATGCTTTTGGATTTGCAAGGTTATAAAGTGGAACGACTGAATAGACAAAAGATGGCCAAGGGTGGTCTTGCTTTTTAAATTTCTAATAATCTCCCATATTCTCTTAGA
The DNA here is from genome assembly GCF_049724085.1 of Artemia sp. Qi Xiang Cuo. NCBI lineage: Eukaryota > Metazoa > Arthropoda > Branchiopoda > Anostraca > Artemiidae > Artemia > Artemia sp. Qi Xiang Cuo. The sequence goes on from NW_028300332.1 coordinate 41,029, forward strand.
ATGGATTTATCCAGAAATATCGAAGGTGTCTTTGAGTCACTTTTCGTAGATATTAAATTTGCAGGTAAGGATTTAGTTGTTGGTATTATTTATCGTTCTCCTAGTGGCTCTATTCCACTGTTTCTACACACCCTTAATGATCTACTGGATACCATCCTAAAACAGTCGACTGAATTAATTATTATGGGAGATTTTAATATAAACTTGATGGATATAAAGTCTTCTATATATTTATATTTTTTGTCGTCGATGCTTGCTACAGTTACTTCAACTTCTGCATGTATCTCATCTCGCATAATAGAGAGTGCGCTATCCCTTAGCGACAATATATCATGTATGAGTGCTATGACCAAAAATTATGTGTTGTTGAGTAATCTTTCTAAACGTTTCGCTGTTTACTCTAGATACTGTTTTGATAAAATGACTAGTGTAAGGACTAGTGAGTCTGTCCAGAGGCTATTTAGGTTTGGTGAAGCTGAATTGATGCTTCTACGGTACAGATTGGCAAACAATTCTGGGGGTTGTTTTGAGAGAGAGTCTGACTTTTGTAATTGATTCGATATTTTTAAGAGTTTGATAGATTCTGTTCTTGATATTTGTTCTGTTTCTCATTCTAATCGAAAGTCTAAGAATACTTTTCCTCTAAATCCTTGAATGACCCCTGGTCTCCTTAGGAGTTGTAGGAGAAAAAATTTATCTCTGGAGGGCCTTTAAGTCTGCTAGCCCTTCAATGAAAGCTATTTGCTTTCAGCGATTTAAAATTTATAGGAATATTTATAATTCTGTGTGTCGAAAGGCCAAGTCCCAGTATTACTTTAATTGTTTTTCAGATTGTGGGTAAAGATATACGAAAAACTTGGCAGGTTATAAATTCTGCGCTTAGGCCCTCTTTTCAGTCTCCATCAGCCCCTTCTTTTTTGGATCTCTATGGCAAAATCATCGAAGGTGAACTGAATGTTCAAGATGCATTTACTTCATATTTTGCGAATATTGGTAAAAGGACCGCTTCGGCTGTTCGTTATTCTCCTTCAGTATCCCACTTCAGGTTTTATCTTGGGCCACCTTGTATGAAGTCAATGTTTTTGGAACCAGCGACGGAGAAAGAAATTGCTAAAATTGTTATGGGGTTGAAAATTGTTCGTCGTCTGGCCCTGATAATATTTCTACCAAAGTAATTAAGTTCATACTTCCTTCCATTATTTATCCCTTAACAAAACTTATTAACCTCTCCTTTCAGCATGGGATTTTCCCGAGTAGTCTCAAGCGTGCTCGAGTCATCATATTATAAAAGGGGGGGGGACATGAAATGATCCAGCCAACTATCGGCCAATTTCTTTGTTGTCTGTGTTTAGCAAAATATTTGAGAAGGCGATGCTTTCTGGTTTTAATAATTATCTTACTTCTAAAGGTTTTTTTCACGATTTTCAGTTTTTTTCGGGCAAATCATTTGACTGAACATACTTGTTCAGTTTTACTGAATTATCTTCACTCTGCCATAGGCTCCCATTTGATTCCTGCTGCTTTGTTGCTGGATGTTCGTAAAGCCTTTGATTCTTTAACCCACAGTGTTCTTCTATTTAAATTTTCTCATTTTGGCGTAAGAGGTAGTGTTTTATGGGTTCAAGTCTTTCTTGTCAGGTAGAATAATTTCTGTTGATCCACTTTTTCGCTCACCATCAAGTGTTGACCAGGGGGTCCCTCAAGGGTCAGTCTTAGGGCCGGCACTGTTTTTAATTCATATAAATGACCTAATTTTTGCAGTTAGAAATAAAAATCCTTTTTATTGCTGTCGTCTATGTCATCCAACAGTCTCCCTTACCCATAACTATAATTTGCATACCTCGGATTCTCTTGTTACTTTTGCCGATGATACCACCCTTATTACTTCCGGGAGAACAGAGGATGAGGTTCGTACAAAGTTAGTAGACCTCTTTGAGAGAGTTTCAATTTGGTTTGATGCTAACTCTCTTGCCTTAAATGTTTCTAAAACTATTTTTTTAGTTTTTTCTCGTATATCCCAGGCTTGCCCCCAATTATCTGAAATTCATATATCCAAAGGCTTTATTGGTAGACCAAAGAATGGCCATGTCCGTTTCCTAGGTATCCTCCTAGATGAAAATTTATCTTTTAAATACCATATTGATCTGATTAAAATGAAGGTATGCAGAAACCTCGGTATTCTAAGAAAAGTAAAACATATCTTTCCAGGACCAATTCTAAAAATCTTATTTCATAGCTTAATTCATTCTTATGTTTCCTATTGTTCAGTCATATGGATGTCTACTTTCCCTTCTTTTCTTAAACCGCTTTCGAATACTTATGATAAAGCTATAAATCTTATCCAGGATGTAAATCGTTCGGCAACTAAACCGTTACTTGATATTAAAAAACTTTATATTCTTTCCTGTGTGTCTTTCACTTTTCTTCAGCTCCATGGTGATATTCCTAGGTCCCTTAGATTTACGTCTTCTTTTGTATCTGATCGGTCAGATTATCAACTCCGTAGTTCTCTAAATATCCAAATTCCCCATACACCAACAATAAGATCCAATTTTAATCCTCTTGTTGCGTGTCATTTGACATAGAACACCCTTCCCGATTCGGCTGGAGAATGCCACTCGTTTGGCACCTTCAAAAGACTAGTAAAAAAATATTTGTTTTCATGTGATTAATTTTCTTACTTTTGTCTGCTGCCAATAGTCTTTTTTTTTTTTTTTTTTTTTTTTTTTTTTTTTTTTATAGATATTGTGATTCACTGTAGTTTGATAAAGCTTATTTAGTGAACTCTCCTTTTTTTATGAAGCAAATCCTTTACATGTCAAAAGTTCAAATGCTTATGTTTATATGTTTAAATATTAATGTTATGTTTATATTGTTTAAATCTTAAGCGTTTAAATGTTTAATGTTTATTTGATCTTTTCATAATCCCCCTCCTACAGGCCATGGAGCCTTTGTGGGGATTTGTAGATTGTTATGTAATTACTTTACTGATATATGGAAAATAAATCTATCTATCTATCTATCTGTCTATCTTATCAGGACAAGTTTAAAACTTTCTATTGCTAAGTAACTTTCTTAATAAGCCCTGTCTTCAAATTATAGATAGCCCTTTTTACAGATATATATATATATATATATATATATATATATATATATATATATATATATATATATATATATATATATATATATATATATATATATATATATATATATATATATATATATGAAGACTCTGCACGACCTAAAATATACAGACTAAGCATAATATGAATAACTTGTTACTTCGAAAACTTTTGGGATACAAGATACCACACAGCTTCATTTTTACCAATATCGACCTTCCTGGGTAAGGTAAAATCAACCAAGTCTTATATTTATTTAGTCTGTTTACCAGTATCGATTTTTACCAATATCGACCTTCCTGGGTAAGGTAAAACGAACCAAGTCTTATATTTATTTAGAATATATACAAATATCGAATTTTACCAATATCGACCTTCCTGGGTAAGGTAAAACCAACCAAGTCTTATATTTATTTAGAATATTTACCAATATAGATTTTTACCAATATCAACCTTCCTGGGTAAGGTAAAACCAACCAAGTCTTATATTTATTTAGACTATTTACCAATATCGATTTTTACCAATATTGACCTTCCTGGGTAAGGCAAAACCAAACAAGTCTTATGTTTCTTTAGACTATTTACCAATATCGATTTTTACCAATATCGACCTTCCTGGGTAAGGTAAAACCAAACAAGTCTTATGCTTACTTAGAATTTGTGGGTTTGTGACTTCACAGTTTCAAATGCAATCTCCGAGAACATAACCCGGGACCTATTGCAAGAATTGACAAAACAAGGTCTTTAGTTCGGCCTTTCAACCTTTTTGTGCACACATAGATCAGAGTTTCATTATATGATTTAAAAATTATTAGATTTAAATGATGCATTGATTTTTAAGAAAATAATTTGTTCCCGAAATTGCAGTTCACACCAAAAAATAATCTAGATTACAATAAAATTAGCCTATATTTAAGCCGACGGGAAATAAGCCGATATGGCAACACTGAGAAGAGCTTTAATACTACCAAAGTATAATCACCTACGGAACCGTAGGTGATTATACCTACGATTCTTACGGTTATTGCAGAAAAGAAGTTCTTCTAATACATTTATTACTTCCAAATTTTTGTTTTTAAAGTTTTGGTTACAATACTCAACAATATTGAAAATTCGGAGAAAATTATCTTCCATCATTATTCTACTTTTTTCTTCAAGCAAATATTCATTCAGGGACGATTTAACGAACGTAAATCTCCTATTAGGAAAGGATTGAACAGAAAGATTACCAACTGAACAAAAGCCATATTCTAGGGGAGTCCAAAGACGGAGAAAATTAAAGTCAATAATTGCAAGTCCTTCGCTGTTTGCTTTAGCCACGATTGTAAGGAAATGAGATCCTGAAGCCTTATGGGGAAGATTTGTTGACTTTGGTGACAATCTCTGTTTTCGATCAACGCTTGAAAAAATATCAACTTTTATTACTTTTACTTAATCTATTCGAAATATTATTTTTTGCTCTTTTTTCACAGAACAATTTCAAATTGATATTGAATCTGCTGTATTATAACCGTGAACAAAAATAACTTTTTTCTCAATGTTAGTTTGAAAAGAAAAATATATATAAGTTACAAAATTTACTTATAAACAGTTCAAATTCGTAAATTTGTTTATTTTCATATCTGATCAAAAAATACAAATCTTAAAAAAAAACTAGCCAGGTCGATAAAAATTCTAGAAAAAATTTAAACTTTAACCCCAAATTTTGAATGTTTTTATTTTTTTTAGAAGTAACATATGTTGATAGTGAAGTTGCTTTTTCTTCCTTGAAAAGAATAAGAATTGCTTGCTAGTTTTCAGCAACTGTGGGTATGAAAAACAAATGAAAAAATATTTAGAATACAAAATATAGTGTATGCTTCTTAAAAAAAGCTCAAATTTATTGTTTTCTTCAAGTTTGGTGCACTTTAACTTTTAAAAAAATAAATTTTATAAATGAATCTAGGATTTGAAAACTTAAGCCCTAAAAGCTTGAAGTAAAATAATATAGCTTTGGAGATAGAATAATAAAATAGAACTGAATAATCTGTCTTTAGCGTATAACTATTACCGTTAGCTGAGGCATTGTCTTCCAGACCGAATGATGTCTAGGGAGGGTTTTCTGTTTGGAAACTCCTGGTATCATTTGGCACTATTTAAATCATGTTAACCCATACCGCGTTAAAAAAAAATTCTTGCACTTTTTGTTTAAGGAATATATTCTTTGACACATTTATAGCCTCTTTTTTTCAGGGGAGGATCCAGGATTTTTTAGGGGGGGACGCAAAATAGGTTTATCCGATAAACTTGCGTGAGGAGCAAGTTTTATTAACGCAAAATTGCGTTAATTAGGTAAATTACACTACTTAAGACTACGCTAGGGAAGGGGGGCGTGCCCCCTTCGCCCCCTGGATCCGTCACTGCTTTTTTGTACAAATATATAACCTCAAATAGTAATTATCATATTATTAGCAGTAAAGAATTCCAGTGAATTTCGTTTCAGCTCTTCGCTGTTCATTTCAGTAAAGAGTGAAAATCAAATGAGATTCTCTTGACTTAAGGTGAAGGTGTTCTTTAATTGGGGGAATGCAAAGGTACGCTACGAGTTATGTAATACACTTAACATTACTAACCTATGGAGGTAGTATATATGCATAATTATAAAGCATAAAATAAAATATTAACAATATATGCTTGTACAATAACAATAAATAAAAACAAATTTAGTGTCAAAATTTCCATTAGAAACTCAAGCTGAGATTTTTTCCAATTAAAAATGATTTTAATTAATTTTTTCATTGTATGAAATGAATTACTAACAATACTGAAACAGGTTTAACTACTAAAAACTTTGTGTCATTTTATTATATTTCTTCCCTGTCATGCCTAAAGATCACATCTGACATTTTTGCACGTCTCAAATAATTGCCAAAACTCTTTCCTAAGCTGCTCTTAAAGGCAGGATTAGCAGGGTAATGTCTGCTCCATCACAATTCGATCCTTCTAGTGAATATTGTCTTTGAGTACAGCTTAACCAATAGTTTTTTTTTCAATTTTTCAGAATTTACAACTGCAGATACGACTATTCCGTTTTATAACAGAAATTTGACCTAGTTGAATGTCTAATCATTTCATAGTAGGTTATGTCACTTTTTTTTCTTAGACGAAGCTATTTTAATACAATTTTAACTTCTTCTTTTGACGAATATGTAATTGTTGAGTGTTACTTTACATATATTTGAAAGGAGGTTTTAATCGTTTCGTTCAAGTTCTTATCTAATTTTTTGCCACTAGAGGAGATGGGATTCTTAAGGCTGATTGAGTTGAATTCTGACTCTGATTGATCTATATTTACTGACTTTGAGATTTTTTATTTTTTTTGCTCGTTGATCTTGAAATCTCGTTGAAAATTCCTTTTAGATCAACGGTTGAAGATATTCGATTTTTTTCCTTTTTCCGAGTAAATTTCCCAAAGGTGATTAAATAGAAAATAACAAAAATTAAGAGCTGAATAGAATTTAAGCACAATAGGGGTAAATTAACCGGTAGCATGGATACGCCAAGTCACCTGAAATGACCCTGAAATTTTAGTTTATTGTTTCTTCAAATTTGAGTTAAACTATTGTCATTTATACGAAAGAGCTTTTCCAAATTAAATTAATCGTTAAATTGAGTACTATCTAATACTAAAAATTTTAACTGCAGTTTTGTTTGAAATAAAGTTGAATATGGAGCAATTGCAGTTAGATATCGAATTGAAGTCGAGTTAAACAAATATAGGATAAAAATGTGTTTTAATTGGATGTTAAAACACTTTTATTTAATAAATTAAATACAAAATGAATTAAATTTAAGTAAATCAGCCAAGCATCGTTAAGTATCGAATTTAGATTAACCAATCATACTTAAATATTGAATATCTAAATTCTTAATATTAAAAGAAGTAAATTTAACCAGTTAAATTCGATGACGATGTCAAATTTCTCCTAGTACTTACTTTTAGAAAGACTATCCTTCAGAAAAGAAAATTATCCAATGAAGGAAAAGTAAGATGAAAACTAAATGTTTTTGACCCGGGAAAAAACATCACTGCCAAAACCTAGATAAAATCAAAGCTAATAAACAAAAATTTCTTCTGGTGTTTAGTTTTTAGTCAGATAATCCTTCAAAAAAGGAAATTATCAAATGAAGGAAAAAGAAAATCTAAACTAAATGTTTTGACCCGGGAAAAAACATCACTGCCAAAACAAAGATAAAATCAAAGCTAATAAACAAAAATTTCTTCTGGTGCTTATTTCTAGTCAGATAATCCTTCAAAAAAGGAAATTATTAAATGAAGAATAAGTAAAATCTAAACTAAATCTATTGACCCTGGAAAAAACATCACTGCCAAAACCTAGATAAAATCAAAGCTAATAAACCTAAATTATTTCTATTGCTTATTTTTAGTCAGATAATCCTTCAAAAAAGGAATTTATCAAATGAAGGAAAAGTAAAATCTAAACTAAATGTTTTAACCCTGGAAAAACACCACTACAAAAACCCAGATAAAATCAAGTCTAATAGACCTAAATTTCTTCTGGTGCTTATTTTTAGTCAGATAATTCTTCAAAAAAGAAAATTATCAAATGAAGGAAAATTAAAATATAAACTAAATGTTTTAACCCGGGAAAAACGCCACTATCAAGACCCAGATAAAATCAAGCCTAATAGATCTAAATTTCTTCTGGTGCTTATTTTTAGTCAGATAATCCTTCAAAAAAGGAAATTATCAAATGAAGGAAAATTAAAATCTAAACTAAATGTTTTAACCCGGGAAAAACGCCACTATCAAGACCCAGATAAAATCAAGCCTAATAGACCTAAATTTCTTCTGGTGCTTATTTTTAGTCAGATAATCCTTCAAAAAAGAAAATTATCAAATGAAGGAAAAGTAAAATCTAAACTAAATGTTTTAACCCGGGAAAACGCCACTATCAAGACCCAGATAAAATCAAGCCTAATAGACCTGAATTTCTTCTGGTGCTTATTTTTAGTCAGATAATCCTTCAAAAAAGAAAATTATCAAATGAAGGAAAAGTAAAATCTAAACTAAATGTTTTAACCCGGGAAAAATGCCACTATCAAGACCCAGATAAAATCAAGCCTAATAGACCTAAATTGCTTCTGGTGCTTATTTTTAGTCAGATAATCCTTCAAAAAAGGAAATTATCAAATGAAGGAAAATTAAAATATAAACTAAATGTTTTAACCCGGGAAAAACGCCACTATCAAGACCCAGATAAAATCAAGCCTGGTGCTTATTTCTAGTCAGATAATCCTTCAAAGAAGGAAATTATCAAATGAAGGAAAATTAAAATCTAAACTAAATGTTTTAACCCGGGAAAAACACCACTACAAAAACCCAGATAAAATCAAGGCTAATAGACCTAAATTTCTTCTGGTGCTTATTTTTAGTCAGATAATCCTTCAAAAAAGAAAATTATCAAATGAAGTAAAATTAAAATCTAAACTAAATGTTTTAACCCGGGAAAAACGCCACTATCAAGACCCAGATAAAATCAAGCCTAATAGACCTAAATTTCTTCTGGTGCTTATTTTTAGTCAGATAATCCTTCAAAAAAGAAAATTATCAAATGAAGGAAAAGTAAAATCTAAACTAAATGTTATGACCCTGGAAAAACACCACTACCAAAACCCAGATAAAATCAAGGCTAAAAGATCTAAATTTTTTCTGGTGCTTATTTTTAGTCAGATAATCCTTCAAAAAAGGAATTTATCAAGTGAAGAAAAAGTAAAATCTAAACTAAATGTTATGACCCGGGAAAAACACCACTACCAAAACCCAGATGAAATCAAGGCTAATTGACCTATTGAAGTTAGAAATAGAACCACACGATGGGGAACTTGAGATTATTATTTTGTGCGCTTTTAATGCAGCTAATAAATTTTTCGGCTGAAATTTAAATTTATTTAGCTGAAATTTATTTTTGCTGAATTATATCCCTAATTTCAAGAATTGTTCTTCAGTGAGAAGGATATCTTGAATATTTTGCTTTGTCTGGATGTGGGGCAATTGCGAATGATAGATCTTGATTCAATTTTGGATTGCATTATGATCTTGCTGTGATGGCCTCCTTTGCTTTTTTTCTCTCCTGTCTATCGTCTTATCGTTTGATTATTTTTGTTTTTCTGAAGATCTGCAAGTTACTTGGGGGTGTCTTCCATTTATTTACGTATTAAGCTGGGAACCTAGGTCGACTCTTTGTTTGCTAAGGCTGTAATTTGTTCTGATTATGTTTTATTATCAATAAATCCTTCATCTTTTGCGCATATTTCTATACAAATATTGTTATCTTGCAGTATATCTTCATCTCTCACAAGGTGAATAATATATTCCGTTGATTTTTATTGGCATTTGTTATCTCAGTTTTGCTTAAAATTTGTAACCTTATTTGTACATTATCCTAATATTTTGATTGACCATGTTCTAGTTCCTAATATTCCTAATATTCCTAATATCCTAATATCCTAATATCCTAATATCCTAATAAAAGTTCCTAATATCCTAATATTTTGATTGACCATGTTCTAGTTCCTAATATTCCTAATATTCCTAATATCCTAATATCCTAATATCCTAATATCATAATATCCTAATATCCTAATAAAAGTTCCTAATATCCTAATATTTTGATTGACCATGTTCTAGTTCCTAATATTCCTAATATTCCTAATATCCTAATATCCTAATATCCTAATATCCTAATAAAAGTTCCTAATATCCTAATATTTTGATTGACCATGTTCTAGTTCAGCACCACTACATCGATTAATTCAAGCTATTTTCCATTTTGATCAGCATTATGATCAGTTACACATCTTTTTACAATTATCATTGTAAATAGTCTGTGGAATGAAAGGCATAAAAACTAAAAGTAAATCGTTGCTTATACTCTTTCATGTTTACAAGAGACCCCCCCCCCCCAAAAAAAAAATCTTGCAAGTTTCAACTCGATACCCCAGCCATGATACTGAACAGGGTAAACATACCGTAACTACTTAAAAATTTTGCTACCGTTTCAATAAAATCTACTGAATAACTAATAAGCAATATCCATATTGACTTAGCCTTCAGGTACCATCTTATAAGTTAACGTGGTTGTTTTCAGAGCTGAATATTAGGATTGGCTGGAAGTTACTGACAAAGTCAATTAATGGATGAATTCATATAGCCAGAGACAGATTTTACGTTTAAAACACAAGGAATTTGCATTAAAAAATCAATTGACTTCTCATTACTTGTCGTCAATGTGTAATTTCATTCAAGAGTTAAATTGACAAAGATGGTGACGATTTGGGAGACTATCAATTTCTATTGGAATTCAATTCGATAGACCCAGAGAGATGAAGGATTATTTCTGCTAAGGCAAAAATATTAATAAAACCTTTTCAAAAATGGCGCCATTAAACCCTTGTCTTTTCTTAAGTGTTTATTAACAGCCATGCTTCCGTTTAGGGCTATTCAGTTTTCTGCGAAATATTTTGTATATCTTTTATATTTAATAAATCTCGTGAACCATAATAATTTCATATTTTATAAATATCGTTAACGAAAGTCATCCAAAGAACCTGGCAAAGATCCACAACCACATCCAATATTTTTGTTTCTTTTTTAATCTGTTTTTCTGTGTCCTCCAAAACTAGCTGGAACACTACAAGAATTCATAATGACATTTTTGCCCATTTTTGAAACCCATGGAAATTTTTTTTTTTGTATCTTTCCATTGTGAGCGATAAAAGAACGTTCAATAATCAATCCTACCATGGTTTCTAACACAACGTCTACTTCTTCTCTTGCTACCGCTACCACTCTTACCACAACCCCTCCTTGCAAACGGTACCAAGACTTTTCGTCCGACAACTACTCCATCTACGACTGCCAGCTTCACTATCTCTCTACCCCCACCAACAACCGCTACAAGCACAGCTTTTGCTGCCACTGACCCTTCTATGATTTCTGCTACCACGATTTCTCCAGCTATAACAAAACAAAATGCCTCAATAATCAAGTGCCATAAAGTCATTCCATGCAAAAACTAATCAAAAACAAAATTGTGTTCTAACTTCTATATCAGTCACGTACTAAGACAATTAACAGTCAGTCAACGCATACCTTGTCCTAATTGAAGATTAATTACTTTCTTTGTTTCCACCCTCAAACTTTCCCTAGCTCCCTTCCCTACTTACTATTTAAATCTGCTGACATTATCTGACGACACAAATTCTACAGGCAATACATCTAAAATTCTAAGTGCCTGTCTTAGAAATGCTTCGCTGTCAGCAATGCGTCATCTGGAAGTTTGTCGATAATTCTATTATTATTTTTCAAAAGTAACTGATTAACTAGAAGTTTTGATGCATAGGCATTTGAATTAACCCAATTAGAATTCCTAAAAAATGTCCTAAAGTTCTTCTAGAGAAGAATATATACATTTTGTCACTGAAATTGTTTATCCCCGTGACCTTGCAACTTTGGGATTTGTTTTCCCCATCTTCCTGTGAAATCTTGAGAACGACTATAAATACCTAAAGAGGATGTGACGTCAAGGAATAAATCTATAGAAAACTACATTTGAAGACGGATATGATTGATTTTTAAGCTGAATTAATTCATTATATCTAGAACATCACTTCGGTTAATATTGTCAAGGATCCTGATATTTAAATTGTAAAGCAATGACGTTCGTGGGAATAAGTATTATTGTTATTGCAGTTTTACTAATATTGTAGAGGAGGGGATCTCTTGTATTCATGATTTAATTGTAAATCTTGACTTTCTTCAATTTTGCAGTACATACGCAATTGTAATCTATCAAACAGTTCGTGGTAACGAACTGTAAGTAAGGGGAGACCCAGCTCAATAGTAACCGAAACTCTAAAAAACGGAATCTTGATACCGATAGATGCATCAAATGGATCGGATTTTTATCCGATCGTTTAGTCTTACCCATCAAAAGTTACGAGCCTGAAAAAATCTCCCTAATTTTCAAAAAAGGGGGAAACACCCCCTTTTTTAAGATTCACCTTAGAATCTTAATGAAAATGACACCATCAGATTCAGCGTATCAGATAACCCTACTGTAGAGATTCCAAGCTCATATCTGCAATGCAAAAATGTGGATTTTTGTATTTTTTGCCAGAGGAAAGAACACGGATGCGTGTTTATTTGTTTTTGTTTTTTTCCAGGGGTGATCGTATCGACCCAATAGTCCTAGAATATCGCGTGAGGGCTCATTCAAACGGAAATTAAAATTTCTAGTGTCCTTTTAAAGTGACAAAAAAAATTGGAGGGCAACTAGGCCTTCTCCCACGTTAATTTTTTTCCCAAATTCACCCGATCAAAATTTTAAAAAAGGTATAAATTTTGTCCATTGTTTACATATCGTATTGGTTAATAGGAAGTATACAGAGGTTTTGAGGGGGGAGGTCTGGTGGGGGATTGGGGAAGGGAGTCGCATGGGAGGATCTATCCACGGAGGAATTCTCCATGGGGGAAGGAATTTTCCTTGAAGGAGGCGCCGGATTTCCCAGCATTATTTAAAAACGGTCAGAAATTAAATAAAAAAAAAGTTTTTTGAACTGAAAGTAAGGAACAACATTAAAAATTAAAACGAACGGAAATTATTACATCTATGAGGGGGTTCTCCCCATCGTCAATACCTCGCTCTTTGCGCTAAAGTTTGATTAATACTTTCAAAGGAGCTATTTATTCTAATTAAACGGCCTTTATGATTCAGGGATCATTCTTACAGAAGTAGAATAAAATTTGAACTTTAGCGTAAAGAGTGAGTTATTGACGAGGGGGAGAACCCCCTGATATACATAATAATTTCTTTTCGTTTTAAGTTTTAATGTTACTCCTTACTTTCAGTTGAAAAAACTTGTTTTTTTTATTTATTTCTATGAAAGCTTGTAGCACGTTGGGATTGTACTCTGCTTGGTAACACGGGACTGGGATTGATGTCAGCTGATACAGGGTCTAGAGCTACATAGAGATTACGCATTATTGCCTCAAAATCATCAAACAGGAATAAGAAGAAGAACAAGAAACTTCCAAATTTAGAGTTACCTCGGTGTAACTCTATTTTTGCCACTCTTCTGCAGAATTGGATGACTGAGTTCATAATTGTTATACGGAAAGAGTAAAATTTTAGTATTTAAGCCACATTACACTACACACTAGTTTTAATGCATTTGAAATATAAAGAGCTGCTGTGGCGCACCGGCAACGAGACTTTTTATCTAACTTCAATTTGGCAGTTCATAGGGTATATAGGGTACATGAGAATATAAGGTATATGGTTGCCATAATTTAGTATAGGCTCTAAACTGAGAGTCAAATGGAACTCCATAGATTATCAGCTATGGTGTACATGGGCGCCCATATGGGGGGGCGGGCCAGGGGGGCACGCCCCCACCCCTGGCTGAATGATACAACCTTATTTTTATATTTTTGTTCTGAGATTTTTATTATATAACATTAAAAGTGCCAATTAGACGAGTTTTGCCCCCCCCCGGGAATTCAGCTTATGGGCGCCCATGATGGTGTATGAAACATGGAAATTTAATGGGGGAAATTTTCTATCTTAAGTAAATGGGACTGGAGAGTCGGACAATACTCAAAATTATTTTTATAAATGACAAAATCTGATCTCTAGCTAGAAGCGAGTTTTAGAATTTGATAAATCTAGCTATTAGTTTGTAAATACGCCATCTATGGCACAACCTCCAATATTTTAATAATTTGTTTTGAAAATACTGTAGAAGAATTACATTCATATTCATTAGCGTAACTTTTTTTTCATCAATGCCCAACAAATAATGAATGGTGGATTTTTGAACATAGAATAAATTGTTTGTTGATGAGTAAATCGATGTTGTGTATAATATGAGTATATGCAGAAGAGCATGTAGCATGAGATGTATGTAGTTTGTGTAAGAGTAAATTATGTATTGACACAGATCAAATATATGCTGGACAAATATCAGTAGATTGATGACATAGACCAAATATGAGTTGATGAGTAGATTAATGATATGTGTAGTATGTGTATATGTAGATGAGTATGTATATTAAGATATATGTAGTACGAGTATTTATTTTGATGAATATATCTGTAGTATGTAGATTGATATTATGTGTTGGTGAGCTGCTTGAGCTATCCAGAATAAAAAACTACTAGGGATAGCTTAGTGTAAGCCTCAACTGAAATGATCAAAAAAGGAAAGAGGTCAACCAATTAGTCAATCAGACGCTGACAATAAAAAGAAAAGCTACCAGGCTATCCTAGAGTAAGCCTCAACTGAAATGATCAAAAAAAGGAAATAGGTCAATCAATTAGTCAATCAGACAAATGAAAATAAATAAACCACTAGGGCTAGCCTAGACTAAACCTCGACTGAAATGGCTAAACAAAGAAAAGAGGTCAACCAGTTAATAAATCTTTGATTTACGAAAGTAAAACTCTTGAAATTAGATCCACAGCACAAGCAAGGCATGAGGAAACTATGTTGAACTTCATAGCTTTGCCAAATCTGGATTTCTAAGTCTTTAAAGATTGACTAAAAATATATCTTAAACTGGAACGAAGATTTTAATACGACTGAAACCCTTCTTCAAACCGTTATAATTGTGTTTTCTAACACCAATTTAATAAAAGACAAAACTAAGAAAAACTATGTGTCATAAAAGTTGAGACAAGTTAAGGATAAGACAATGTTTTTGGCACACCATATAGAAAATGAGTAGAGAAATAAGCCCGAAAACATCTTTCTGGAACACAATTTGGGTTTCAGATCTATTCCTTAGACTTTCACCTATCTAACTCACCCAAAAACAAAGAGAGAAAAAACCCTAAGGTAAAGAAACAAGCGGAAATACGGCCAGTAGAAGGAAAAGACAAATTAAAACGATGCGGGTATTTTGCCTGTACAAGCAAGGCGTCTTCAACGCTAAGAACAAAGATAAAATTAAAAATGACCTATAAAACCTAAGTAAATAAAATCAAAACTAAGGAAAAAACAATATCTATAGGCCTATATACAATTAATACTACTGCGATTGGGATCACTGAAGTAATTTCAGTGTTCCCATTGAAGTAACTCTAACTAACTTCTATGGTACCCAATTGCAGCAGCATTAATTGTATATATAGATATTGTGTTTTTTTTATATCTTAGTTTTCAATTTTATTTAATTTTAGTTTTATTTTAAATAAATATTTTATAAAAAATATTTTATATTAAACAAATTTTATAAGAAATTAAATAATAAATTATATAAAATAAATAAATATTAAATAAATTTATAATTTTAGTTTAGTTTTATATACATATAGATATTGTGTTTTTTATATCTTAGTTTTCAATTTTATTTAATTTTAGTTTTATATTAAATAAATATTTTATAAAGAATATTTTATATAAAATAAATTTTATAAAAATTAAATAGTAAATTATATAAAATAAATAAATATTAAATAAATTTATAATTTTAAATTAATTGTATATATAGATATTGTGTTTTTTTATATCTTAGTTTTCAATTTTATTCAATTTTAGTTTTATAGATTTTTACGATTATATCTTTGTTCTTATCGTTGAAGACGGCTTGTTTTCTACAAGTGACATATCTGCGTCGTTTTAGTTTGTCTCTTCCTTCTACTGGCCGTAGAGCTTGTTTCTTTCTTTATGTTTGTTTCTTTCTTTATGCTTCTTTCTTTAGTTTGTTTCTTTATCTTGAGATTTTTCTCTCTCTTTATCTGTTTCGTCATGGTAGGCTATTTCGGCTTTAAATCTTTCATTGTAACTCAGCCACTTTCCAAAAAAAGCTAAAAATTCAATCATCTAAACTTTAATCATAGCAAGGATTAAACCTAAAATATATACCTTTCATATTCCCATAGCAAAAACGCTAAGCGTAAGTGAAAGTCAGAGTCCTTACCATTCATTTTCTAGCAACCGACTAGTGAATTAAGAACAAGTATGTCCACCACCTTCTCTGCTTTATCTCGAACTTGTAGAAAAATCTTGAAAAAAACATTGTTAAGGGCTATAAGACTCGAAAAATGAGCCGCAAAAAATAGGTGTGACTTCTTCTAAGTTCAACCTTTTGAAAGATACGATGGTATCGATAATAATGATAAAACATGAACTAATATACGTCATCTACTTGGAACAGCTTAAAATAGATCCTACTCAATCTGTTGCAGGAATGAGCAAGTATCGAGAATATTGACTTTTAAAAATCCCAAAACCGGCCAAAAGACAACGGGCTACCCTCCCATGGTGTATTTCTCCCCCAAGCACCCCTGTAGCCCCCAGACCATTGGATAAATCTTTGGAGATGACCTTATGCTAAGAATTGTATATAGGTACTAAGAATGTACCTCCGGAGGACATAACTCATTATGTCTCTGGGACATAGAATCCAAGTAATGTAAATTGTCATAGTTTGGTCATATTTCTTCTAATATATATTATAGCAGAGGAGATAAGCATATTGCACCTCTTTGAAAAACAGGATCATGCAAAGAATTGAAATTGGTGTATGAGTAAAGGCCCAAATTGGGCTCACGGTTCCTTCTTATCACCACCCATTCACAATCTATCCTTTATGCAGGAAAATAGAAATGTTGCACACTACTTACGAGGGAAGATTGTTAGTATTTTTGACCTGTGTGACTGAGTAGCAATAAGGTAGCTTTTGAAATCTGTGCGTAAAAACAAGATAAGGCCTGAGTAGGTGCCAAAGGAGTCAAGTCCAAGCTTTGGACTTACTCGATACAAAACTGAGCTATTTCCAAGCTGCAGGATTTGAAAACATGACTGTAGACTGACTCTGTTCAAAAGAAACTCCAGTAAAGTATTAGTAAAACTTCAGCTAATGAGTGGAGAAATAGAGAGGGATAGCCCCTTATTTACATAATTGTTTTTATGTATTTTGATTTTAAATTTCACTTTTTACTTTTATTTTAAAACTTTTTTTATGTTTGATATTGGACGTTTGTTTTTGGGTTTTGCTGGAATTAATAAATCTTACCTTATCCTTTCTTGTATTTTTAATTCTTTATAATATTCTTTTATAATTTAAACTAAGAAAACAATAACACTTCAAACTACGTATGGTCTTACTCCTCCTCCCTCACCTCTTAACACCCAACAAGGCTAAAAGTACCAGTCCAGGTCCAGTTTTACTATTAACTAGAGAAATTGCTTAAAATTGAAGCTTTATGTTGTCTATTTATTGTCTATAGGTGAAAGGAAATAAATTAAAAGTAAGAAAAAAGTAAAAAAGGCTCATTTTAGAATATCAAAACTAAATTATTTCTCACATGGATCTTTAAATTAAGAACAGTCTTTTTTTTTCTTGAAAAAATAGCTTAGTTTTTTTTTCGTTTTCATTAGAGATCAAACAACGATTAAGGCTAAAGGCAATGGAACCTTGCAGAAAAATTTTTCAATATAGATTTTTTTCAATATAAAATCAGAATATTTTTCAATATAAAAAAAGTTTTTTTTTTTAACTGAAAGTAAGAGGCAACAAAAAAACTTAAAGCGAACAGAAATAATTCCGTATATCATAGGGGCTGGCCCCTCCTTAACGCCCCACTCTTTACGCTAAGGTTTTTTATTTTTTTTTAAAGCAGAGTTGTGAGAAAGAGTCAAACTTTAGCGGAAAGAGCGGACAGCCCCTGAGGAGGGGACAGCCCCTTTCGTATACGGAATAATCTCTGTTCGTTTTAAGTTTTAATATCAATCCTTACTTTCAGTTAAAAAGGCTTGTTTTTTTTATTTAATTAAATAAAAAAAACAAGTTTTTTAAACTGAAAGTAAGGAGCGACATTAAAACTTAAAACGAACAGAAATTATTCAGTATATGAAAGGGGCGGCCCCCTCCTCAACGCTTTGCTCCTTACGCTAAAGTGTTTTACTGTTCCAAAAAATAAAGTTGTGAGACAGAGTCAAACTTTAGCGTAAAGAGCAAGGCGTTGAGGAAGGGACAGCCCCTTTCATTTAATAAATAATTTCTGTTTGTTTTAAGTTTTAATATCGTTCCTTACTTTCAGTTTAAAAAATTTGTTTTTTTTATTTAATTTCTGATCGTTTTTTAGTTAATGCAGCTTTTATTTGTATAAAAATTTTACTTTTCTTTTGCTAAATGGATGTCTTTACAAATTAACTTACGTAACTAACTTCTATATTCGTATATTTTTCTTCTGGCAAAAAATACAAAGTTGCATATTTTTGCAGATATGAGCTTGAAACCTATGTAATAGGGTTTTCTGATACGCTGAATCTGACGGTGTGATTTTGATTAATATTCTTTCACTTGTAGGGGATGTTTCCCCCCTCTTTAAAAAATCGAGTAAATTGTCTCAGGCTTATAGCCTTTGATGAGGAATACTAAACTTAATAAAATTTATATATTTAGGATCAGCATTATAAACACATTCTTTTGATACATTTATTGACATCAAAATTTCGTTTTTAAAAGTTTCGATTACTATTCAGCCGTATCGCTTGTTTTTTATTGTTTTTTTTTATTACGTATATGTTATTACTTATATGAAGGGGTTCTCCCCTTAGTCAATACCACGCTCTTTACGTTAAAAGTTAAAAAAAAATTGATTCAGAAACCCTTGAATCACAAAGGCCGTTTAATTATAATAGAGAGCTCTTTTTAAAGAACTAAAAAAAAACTGTAGCGTAAAGAGCGAGGTATTGACTTGGGGGAGAACCCCCTCACATACGTTATAATTTTTTGTTCGTTTTAAGTTCTAATATTCCTTCTTACATTTCAGTTGAAAAAACTTGTTTTTTTTTTATTTAATTTCTGATCGTTTTTTAAATAATGCTTGGAAATCCGGCGCCCCCTTCATAGAAGTGTCCCTTCCCCCCACGACACATCCTCCACGGCCCTATTCTCCAGAGTAACCCCCTCCTCTAGCCCCCCCCCTCCAGAAAAAATCCTTCCAGAAAATGGTTGTATACTTCCCAAAAACCAATAAATAATGCTGGCAAGTCCTGCACCCCCTTCCTGGCCAGTTCCCGTCCCCCATGAAAACTTCCTTCATGAACAGATCCTCCAACATAACCCCCGACCCACCCATCCCTCCCACTACCAGAAAAAAACCCTCCTGAAAACTTCTGTATACTTCCCAAAAACCAATACTATATGTTAACATTTGGTAAATTTCATAACTTTTATCCCTCCCTCTGGGAACTTCGGGGGATTAAGTCATCCTAAAAGGCATATTCATCATATTTTCGACCATGCTGAACAAAATGGCTATCTCAAAATTTTGATCGGGTGACTTTGGGAAAAAAATAAGCGTGGGAGGGGGGCTAGTTGCCCTTCATTTTTTTTGGTCACTTAAAAAGGGCACTAGAACTTTTAAGTTCCGTTCGAATGAGCCCTCCCACGATATTCTAGGACCACTGGGTCGATACGATCACCCCTGGGAAAAAAACAAACAAACAAACAAACAAACAAACAAATAAACACGCATCCGTGATCTTTCTTCTGGCAAAAAATGTATAATTCCACATTTTTGTAGATAGGAGCTTGAAACCTCTACAGTAGGGTTCTCTGATACGCTGAATCTGATGGTGTGATTTTCATTAAGGTTCTATAATTTTTAGGGGGTCTTTCCCCTTTTTTTGAAAATCAGCCAAATTGTCTCAGGCGCGTAACTTTTGATGGGTAGGACTAAACTTGATGAAAATTATATATTTAAAATCAGCATTGAAATCTGATTCTTTCGATATATCTATTGGTATCAAAAACCCGTTTTCTAGAGTTTCGGTTACCATTGAGCCGGGTCGCTCCTTACTTACAGTTCGTTACCACGAACTGTTTGATTTCTGAACGTTTTTTTAATTAATGCTGGTTTTGATTTTAGCTCACCGTACACGAAGAACTAAAACGAAATTTGTATATTAATTTTACTTTTTTTGGCTTAATGGCTTTCTCAAAATTTTGATCGGACGAATTTGAGAAAAAAGGGGTAGGGGAGGGGGTCTAGTTGCCCTCCAATTATTTGGTTGCTTAAAAGGCGCACTAGAACTTTTAGTTTTATTTACTAACGGTTTTGTTAGTAATACATGTACGTAACTTCCGAATTAACTTACGTAACGAACTTCTATATTCGTATATTTTTATTATGTATATGAGGGGGTTCGCCTCCCTCGTCAATACCTCACTCTTTACGCTAAAGTTCAAATTTTGTTCCCAGTTCTTTAAGAATAACTCCAGAATCACAAAGGACTAATTAGAATAAATAGCTCTTATGAATGTACTAAAAAAAAAGACTTTAGCGTAAAGAGCGAGCTGTCCCCTCCTCAACGCCCTGCTCTTTACGCTAATTTTTATATTATTTTAAAAAGTATAATTTTGAGAAAGAGTTAAACTTTAGCGCAAAGAGCGGGGCGTTGACGAGGCGACATCCCCTTTCATATACAGAATAATTTCTGTTCATTTTATGTTTTAATACCACTCCTTACTTTTAGTTAATAAAAACTGTTTTTTTTTCAATTTCTGAACATTTTTGAATTAATAAAGGTTTTGAGTTTCGCTCACCGTACGTGAAAAATTAAAACGAAATTTGTATATTAATTTTACTTTTTTTAATTTATAATAACCTTATAATATCCTAGGTTTGTTCCAGTTATTTAAGGATGACTCCTGAATCAGACTGTTTAATTAAAATAATTTTTCTTCTTCATATATTATAACAGAAAAATAAAAATTTTGAAAATATAATTTGCTTTTAATAAAGCAGAAATGTCAACCCAGACATTTGGGGTGGGGCCGAAAGGGAAAGTACTAAACTTATTTGTGGTAATTTCTGTTTTTTTTACTTAAGACCAATATGAGCTAAATTGAAACCATTAAAATGTATTTTTAGGGATTAATCCCACCCTTTACTTTCATTAAAAACCCTTTTTACCATAGATTTTGGCATGTCCCTTCAGATCTTATCTAAAATTAATCTTTTTTTTCACTAGAACAGATGAATAATATGATATAATTATAACAACTAGGAGAAGAGAGTGGATACTTTTAAAGTTAAAGCTAAATCACTAAAACTGACAAATTTTTTCACACGGAACTATCTCAGCGAAAGTTGACTGTAGGACCCACAAAAGCACATCCCTTCCTCGTTAACAACTTCCAAATCTTGCTGGGATCTCCCCAGACTAGACGGCGCCGAGTGCCAAGAAGCTAAGATCCATTCCAATTTCTTATGGTTCTGTAAGGAAGGGAGAAAGCATTTTTCAAGTCAGACCTTGACTGGAGAAACAACTTTCTTGCAGCTTGGCAATTACTGTCAGTGAAATGAATTCTTCTCCAGAAGTTGGACTCGCTTTGCTTTTCAAATAAAAATTAAAATGATGAAAAATGAAGATATCTTAGCAAACTATCTAACAAGATATCTAAGATATCTTAGATATCTTAGCAAAGTGAAATTAGCATTATTACTATTGTGTTGCCTGTTGAGGGTCGGGTCTATTAATGAGAAATATAAGGAGTCAATTTTTCTACACCCCCTATCTTACCTAATAGTTATTATGCTAAAAAAAAAAAAAACTATTTTCGGTGTGTGATATTAAAATCGCTGATTTTAGTGATCTTAGAAAGGGGGTAACTCTCCATTTAAAATATAAGCTCTTTCCTCTGGTACCTCCTTTATATGTGACATCATGTAGACTTGATTTAATTGCATTAATTCAGTTTCAATGATTGTAGGTTGCAATTATTATGCTACTAATTTGATTCCGCGAATTAGTCAGAAGCATGCTGGTCATGTAATATCAAAATATGTTATGTGAGAGCACCAAATTTTTAGCGATCACACATTCTAGCTGTCAGGGTAGATGGAAAAACAGTTTTTCAGATTTTATACTTCATTATTAATAAATCAGAAATCATAGTAATGAGCACAATTAAGTCCAATTCATAATCTTCGAGAGTGATGAAATGATACAAAGAAAAACATTCAAAGAGACATCGCCAAATTTCAGCGCATCATGTGATGTTTTGCTACTGTAACTTAGCACAACCTTTCTTAACTGAACACGGTGGTGAGTTTGCCCATTCTAATTATATTCATTTAATTACCGATTTAATTTTAGCCCTTTGGCTGTCAAAAAGTTGCTTTTTCTCTTTTTTTTTCGTTTGCAAAACAGTTTGAATGAAGTCTCAACTCCGGAGGGTAAACCAAAGGATCCCTACCCAAGGAAAAATCGAGATTTTTTCGTATTTGTGTAAAGTACAGCGTTTTTGCTTTCCAAGCCTAAACCACTGTTCGAGGAGTTAAAAAATTGCTGTCTCTGATGCACCAAAATATTTTTCACCATGAGTTTTAATAGCATTTATAATCTACACACTGTTAAGCAGTGCGATAAATGAAAAGACACTTTGTATTGCCAGATTATCAAAATGACGGGGATGCAATATGTCAGGAACACATAGGGGCATCAAGTTTGAACTTTTGGTGAATGCCGAAAAGGAGGGAGGAGGGGTGGACAGGAAAGGAGGGAGGAGGGGTGAACTGTAATATGAGGCGACAAAGTAGAACTAAATTAAAAGATATTATGTGCACCGATATTATCAAAATATCTGCAATATCCCATGAACAGCTCGGGAGGGGGGGGGGGGGGGTAGAGTTGAAAATTTTAATTAGTATTTGAAAACATGGGGAAAGGGGGCAAGATGCCTTCACATAGCGAATTGTAAGAAAGGAGCTAAAAACTTTTATCGCCGGTTAAGATAGAATTTTTTGTTTTACTATAAGTCTCTGTGGGAATTGAAATTTTATCATTGTTAAGAAGTGAGGAAACTCAAAAGGCACGATGTGTTGTTAAGCTATCAAGAATGTGTATCTGCAATGTCTTTAGAGTCACTTGGGAAATCAAGCGGAAATTTCAGAGAAGCCTTTTTGGGGGGGGGGGTGCAAGTGGACCTTGTATTTTAACTTGACGAAACGGGCCGGACTAAAGTTATTTGTTTAAAACTGCTTAGAAGTACTGGCACTTAAAACCCATATAGGACTAAATTTTATTGATGGTGAAATAGCAACGTAAATTGAAAGCCACTATATCTGCACACGTTACATAATGAGGTATGCGGGGTACCTCAGGAAGGGTCTGGAATATTATGTTTAAACTTCAAGCGGGTGTTGGGGAATTAAGTAAGCCCCAACGTTTGATTTTGGGGCAACAATGGTTGTAAGTCTAAAGACGCTGTGTTTATACAGACTATCAAAATAACATAATTGCAACGTTCTGGGATCGGCTTTTGGGACGCCACTGAAACTTTCAAGTAGTGTCGGGGCATTAAGATTTCAAATAGTGTGTGAATAAGGGAGGGGGAGAGAGGCCTAGAAGCTAGTATTATTAAGTCCTTATTCCATCTAAACGTTTTTTCTATGTAAGCCTAATGAAAATTTGAATTTTTTATATTAACGTAGCGAAATGAATCAAAATACACCATGTAGTACCAGGCTATCAAAATAGCGTATCTGTCAAGTCAAAAATTTCAGTGCTGTAAGGGAACCAGATGAGCCTCAAATTCTGACTTGCAGGGATGGGATATAGGGGAGGGGTAGAATGATTTCTCAGATACACCTAAGCCTTTTCGTACCATCAAAAGTTCCTTCTGTGCTGTTGAGAGGAGTAGTTCATTAACTATTTACGTTCTACTCCTGGGCTTTTTACATGGATTAGTTATGGTGTATATGGGTTTGAATTTGTTTATTATCTATTTATTTTAGATTCTTTCCTTTTTTGAATCTTTATGGCTTAATTTCTTTTCCTTTTTTCACTGCCCAGGACGCCTTGGTGTATGCAGGCGAAACCTAGTTTTCAAAAGTTTTTTGGAGGTATTATAGAAGTTTATTTCTGCTCATGTTCGGTTTTAATACGGCTCTTGACCTTTTTTTTTTTATCAATTAACTGTAATTTAGGTGTGTTTGAGTCGTTTTAAAAGCTGTTTATTTTAGCTAGTGTTTTGTTGGATTCTATATATCCAATTTTTATTAGTTTATTTGATTTGGAACGAGAGTAGATTATACATTTCACTAATCATCTAAAATGTACTTCTTAACTTCAAAAATATATCGTGTCATTTTTCGGATTGGGTCCGTACAACAATTAAGTGTAATGCATTCTTTCGTAAAGGCTAAATTTGAAGGTGATGTGGGAGATTTGGCGAAATAATATAACAGTAATTTTATTTGAGAAATAGAGGGAACGCAGAATGATTGTAGAAGCAATGAGAACTGAAAGGGCATGACCCCCTCCTCTCTTATAAGGGCCTGTCAATGAATGTCATTAATTTAACAGAAATAGTTCTGACTTAAGTCTAGCTAATTTTTTACTACATAGTGTTGGGCACGTAGGGTCCTTGGCCATCACGTTGGATTCTTGGCCTTTAAAGGACAGATAAGATAGAAGAGTCACTTAAAGACTAACTCAGAGAGAGTTAGAAAACAAAAAAGAACTTAAGAAAACAAAGTTGGAGAACTTAAATAAAAAAAATTTAAGATCACTCAGCAAAAAAACAGAATAGACTACAATCAATCCTGGACAAACAACAAAAAAGAAACAAAACAAAAAACTGGTTAATGTTTGTACTGTCCAAATATCATTTGCTTCCATGAGGACTATTATTTGCATTGGCAAGGAAGAGAGACGCTAAACTTAATCTCTGGTGGATTAGTGGATCTCTAGTGGGTACTGTTGGATTAGTGGTAAATCACAGAGCAATTTTGCATTTAGTTTTCATTCACTTAAGTCAATTGAAAAGGTTGAACGTTCTCAAAAATTTTCTACCAATCCTCACAAAGGCGTATACGCTACTTGTTTTTAATGCCTGTTATCCAACAGGCTTCATTGCTTTAGTTTCTTCCTAAGAACAGGGACATCTTTGCTGCGTGAAGCAAAAAGGGTGTATATGTGGCATTAGCCAATTTTTTGCATAGGTAGCCATTAGGACCTGAATTTTTTTTTTTTTTTTTTTCTACAGCAACACTGGGTTTATTTAAAAATAAAGTATACATATTCGAGCTTCGAGTTAAGGTTGTATCTGAATTTAGCTTACTTTTCTGCCAATATTTTATTTGTATTTTTAAATAGCCAAAGTAATGAATCAGAAGAAAAACTATATCTAAAATCATCAATGGGCACGGAGATTGAACTTCCTTTTTGGAGGTATTGAAGGTCAAGGTACTTATGCCAAAATTAATATTAAAAAAATATGTTGGTTATTTTTATTCAAATAAACATTTTATTTAGTACTTTTCTTTGTTTAAACATATTCATTTAAACATGGAGTTGGAAAACAAAAATTTCCATAAACCTCATTTTGAACAGACTAAATTATGGTCACGCAATAGTGTTTATTTGTAGCGTCGCTTGAAATCCTCTCTATTCCTTCCCCATCATCCAGCATTCAGCTATGCAGTAGGGTTCCAAACCCCTATGCTTTCTTAAAGCCAGAATATAAATTGTACTTTAGTGAAAAAAATTAAAATGAGTTTAAAGAAAAAAATGTGCATTGCCAGTTTAATATATATATATATATATATGTATGCTGATATTCATTCCTTAAAAAAAGAGGAAAATGAAAAAGTTTGTGATACCTTGGATGTGACGGAAGATTTGTTTTGTGAGGAAGAATCAGTGACAGTACTAAAAGGATTAAAAAATAATAAGGCTGCAGGTGCTGATGGGGTGGTAAATGAGTTTCTTAAATATGGTGGCTCTGAGGTTAGAAATAAGTTACTGAAAATTATGAATATGATTTTTGAAAAAGGGGAAGCACTTAACGATTTTAGGAAAACCTTAATTAAACCACTTTATAAGAAAGGTGAAAGAAGTGAGTGTGGTAATTATCGAGGCATTAGTCTGGTCTCTAAAGGTAGCAAATTACTTAGTAATATGATACTTTTAGACTGAGAGATGCCGTAGACAAAGATTTAAGAGAAGAACAGTGTGGTTTTAGAAAAGGTAGAGAATGTGTCGACCAAATTAGGTTAATAATTGAGAAGTGCCTGAGTTGTCAAATACCTTTGGTCCTCAGTTTTACAGATTATGAATAAGCGTTCAAGTCTGTTGATAGAAGAGCTTTAGTAAAGGTTTTATCCTTTTATGGTATACCAGACAAATAAATCAAAGTGATTAGTGCTATTTACAAGAATAATACTGCTGCAGTTACAGTAGGAAATGAGGCTAGCAGCTGGTTTTGTATTAAATCAGGATTTAAGCAGGGTTATGTTCTATCCTCCCTTATATGGATTATTTATATGGACTTTGTCTTAAGGAGCACAGGCAAGGCAATGGGAAACCACGGAAACAAATGGGTTCAAAAAAGTCTCCTGGACTTAGATTATGTTGATGATTTAAGCATCCTAGATGAAAGTGTGAGCAAAATTAATGAACTTTCAGAGGTTTTGCGAGTTCAGGGTGCAAGAATAGGTTTGAATTTAATGTTAAGAAGACTAAGTCAATAAGGCTAGGAATGAGTGATGAAAAGGTGACGTTGGGTAATGAAAAGGTTGATCAAGTGGGCAGCTTCACTTACGTTGGTAGTATTATTAGTAAAGATGGTGGGAGCAGTGAAGATGTTAAAAGTAGAATAGCCAAGGGTCAGGGTGTTTTTCACACTAAAAAAAAGTTTGAAAGAAGAGAAATATAAGTCTGCTAACCAAGATTAGAATATTTGAAGCTACAGTGATGACATTGGTCAAATATGGCTGTAAAGCATGGGTGCTCCGAAAAGCGTATGAAGATTTGCTAGATTTTTTCCAGATAAATTGCGTAAGCATTCTTCTGGGTACCCGGCTGACTAACTGTATTTCAAACAATAGGCTGTACGAAGAATTTGGTTCAATACCACTCTCTAGGGCTATAATGAAAGAAAGGTTGAGGTGGCTAGGGAACGTTGTGCGGATGAACGATGATAGATTGCCGAAGATTGTTCTTTTCGGTCAATCGTCTAGGGCTAAACGGAAAGTAGGTCTTCCACGTCTGGGGTGGGAGGACGTCATAAAGAAAGATTTAAAGGAAATGGGAACTTTGGGGGAGGGTGTAAAAAAGGAGGCTCTGAATAGATTGGGATAGAGGAGGAGCGTGCGTAGCTGTGTTGGCCTCAGGTGGCTTGGTGCTGCGGTGAGTTGTTAGTAGTAGTAGTAGTAGTTTGGGTCTCATTTATTTAATGATACTGATTTGTGGTAGATGTATGCTTGGTAGATTATTTGATTGTATTTTGGTCAAATTTTGGTTTATTGAAGTTTTTTATTTTTTTTGAAAAACTCATTTTGTGGAAAAACTTTTTTAAATTTATTTCTGTTCGTTTCATATTGACATAGTCTTTTTTAGGGAAAAAGACTGAGCCTCTTCTAAAGTTAAACAGCCATCCCTTCCATAATAACCTTAAATACCCCCTTGCCATAACTTACAACCCTTGCCCCTAATCTCTGGGGTTTGTTTCAACCCCAAAAGCCTTGTTATATGATATTTAGACTATTTTGAATAGAATGGCTACCTCAAAATTTCTATTAAATGCATTTTGGGACAATACGACGTGTATGTGTGTGTTGGGGGGGGGAGGGGGGCGGGTAGCTGCCCTCCGATCACTTTGAATCTTAAAAATAGCACTAGAGCGTCTGACTAACAATCCAATGAGCCCCCTTCAAAGTTTATATGACCATGTTTTCTATAAAATCCATATATGTCCCCAGGGCATAGCTTACAAACTTTGCCCTGAGAGCAGTGGGGGGGAGGGGTGATTTGTTATCCTCAAAGACATAGTTTCCTGACCTTTGAAATACGTTGAAAAAAATGCCTTTCTCGAAATTTTAATTGGAAGTGTTTGAGGAAATGATGGGTTTGGGGGGTCATTCACCCTCCGATCGCTTATGACTATTAATAAAGTCACTAGTCCTCTCACTTCCCTATTGAATGAGCCCTTATTGAAGATTCTAAGGCAGCACTTCCTATAAAACACCTTATATGGCCCAAGGGCATAACTAACAACCTTTGCCCTGAGGTGTGTGGGGGGTTTGTCATCCTCAAAGACATAATTTCAGGACCTTTCAAGTACGTTGAACAAAATGGCCATCTCAAAATTTGGATTGAATGTGTTTGGGGAAATGGTGAGCATGAGAGGGGGATTAGTTGCTCTCTAATCACTTTCGACTATTAAAAAGGGCACTTACTCTTTCACTTTCCAATCAAATGAACCCTTTTTGTTTCTACGACAAGGGGTTGGTTGCCCTTCAATGAATTTTGACTATTAAAAAGGGCATTAGCCCTTTGAATTTTCAATCAAATGAGTCCTTTTTGAAGTTTCTACAACAACGCCTTCTATAAGAAAAACAATATGCCCCAAGGGCATAATTTATAAGCTTTACCGTAAGGGCTGTGGTGGTGGGGGGGGGGGGTGTTTGTCATCCTCAAAGACCTAATTTCCAGAACTTTCAACTACGCTGAAAAAAGGGCTAGCTTCCAATTTTGATAGGACGTGTTTGTGGAAATGGTGGGCGTGAGAGTAGGATTAGTTGTCCTCCAATCATTTTTATTATTAAAAAGGGTCCTAGCCCTTTCAATTTCCCATTGAATGAGCTCTTATTAAAGTTTTTACGACAAACCTTATTGTATAAAACCTTATATGCCCTGAGGAAATAACTTACACCACTTAACTTGAGGGTTGGGGGGGAGGGGAGTTTTCATCCTCAAAGACCTAATTTCTAGAACTTTCAACTACGTTGGACAAAATGACTATCTCGAATCTCAAAATCTTGATTGGATGTGTTTGGTAAAATTGTAGCCTTGAAAGGGTGACTATTAATAAGGTCACTAGTCCTCTCACTTCCCTATTGAATGAGCCCTTATTGAAGATTCTAAGGCAACACTTCCTATAAAACACCTTATATGGCCCAAGGGCATAACTTACAACCTTTGCCCTGAGGTGTGTGGATGGTTTGTCATCCTCAAAGACATGATTTCCGGACCTTTCAACTACGTTGAACAAAATAGCTATCTCAAAATTTTGATTGGACGTGTTTTGGGAAATGGAGGGCGTGAGAGGGAGGGTGAGTTACCCTCCAATCGCTTTTGACTATTAAAAAGGGCACTAGCCTGTTCAATTTCCAATCGAATGAGTACGTTTTGAAGTTTTTACGACAACCCTTTCTGTAAAAACCTTATATTCCCCTAGGCCATAACTTACAACCCTTGCCCTGAGGGTTTTGGGGGGGGGGGGGGCTGTCATCCTCAAAGACCTAATTTCCAGAAATTTAAGCTACGTTGAAGAAAATGGCTATCTCAAAATTTTGATTGGATGTGTTTGGGGAAGTGGTGGGCGTGAGAGGGGGGTTAGTTGCCCACCAATCACTTTCGACTATTAAAAAGGGCACTAGCCCTTTCAATTTCTAATTGAAATAGCCCTTTTTGAAATTTTTACAACAACACTTTCTATAAAAAAATCATATATGCCCGCAGCGCATAACTTACAACCCTTACCCTGAGACAAAGACATAATTTCCAGAACTTTAAACTACCTTGAAAAAAATGGATATCTCAAAACTTTGGTTGAATGTGTTTGGGGAAATGGTGAGCATGATAGGGGAGTTAGTTGCCCTCCAATCACTTTCTAATATTAAAAAGGGCCCTTGCCCTTTTTAATTTCCGCTTGAATGAACTCTTTTTGAAGTTTCTACGACAACCCTTTCTATAAAAACATTATATGCCCCTAGGGCGTATAGAGGTTACTAGCCCTTTCAATTTCCAATAAAATCAGCCCTTTTTGAAGTTTCTACGACAATGCATTCTATAAAAGCCTTATATGCCCCTAGGGTATAACTGACAACCCTAGCCCTGAATGCTGTGGGGGGGGGGGGTGTGTCATCCTCAAAAACCTAATTTCCAGAACTTTCAACTATGTTGAACAAAATGTCTATCTCGAAATTTTGATTGCATGAGTTTGGGGAAACGGTGGGCATGAGAGGGCGGTTAGTTGCCCTCCGATCAATTTCGACTATTGAAAAGGGCACTAGCTCTTTGAATTTTCAAGCGAATGAGTCCTTTTTGGAGTTTCTACGACAACGCTTTCTATTAAAACTTTATATGCCCCCAGGGTATAACTTATAACCCTTGCCCTAAGGGCTGTGGGGGGAGTGTCCTCCTCAAAAACATAA
This sequence comes from Artemia sp. Qi Xiang Cuo, assembly GCF_049724085.1. Lineage (NCBI taxonomy): Eukaryota > Metazoa > Arthropoda > Branchiopoda > Anostraca > Artemiidae > Artemia > Artemia sp. Qi Xiang Cuo. The sequence continues at coordinate 71,399 of NW_028300332.1, forward strand.
TTTCTAGATCTTTCAACTACGTTGAACAAAATGGCTATCTCTAATTTTTATTGGATGTGTTTGGGGAAATCGTGGGCTTGGAAGGGGTGTTAGTTACCTTTCAATCCCTTTCGGCTATTAAAAAGGGCACAAGGCCTTCCAATTTCCAATCGAATGAGCCCTTTTCGAAGTTTCTACGACATTTCCTTCCATACGATGTGCCCTGGTCTAAAAGAAACCAAAAAAAATAATACTTTGTGCCAACATCGTTCGTTCATCGTTCATCGTTCAATATCGTTCGAAGTTTCTACGACATTTCCTTCGATACGAAGTGCCCTGGTCTAAAACAAACCAAAAAAAAAAAAAAAAAAAACTTTGTGCCAACATCGTTCTTTACTTAGGCAGCGGTAATGCGCTGCCTATGATTTGACGCCCAAAACGAGGCAAAACTGCATAGCTGCATATAGGTGTCTCTTTCCTTAAAATTAAATTTCCCAATTTCTGTCAGTTTTAAACACATACCTGGTTTTGTAACTTTCCACTTAACCAATTGAAACCAAGGCCGTACCCAGAGTTTATTTCGGGGGAGGGTATTTACTCATAGATTTTTTCGGGGGGGGGGGGGTATTTACACACAAAAAACGTATAAAAATTTGTTTATATCCATTTTTGGTAAGTTTTTGCGAGTCAGACAAACAATTTGGGGGGGGGGGTGTCAAAACTCCATACCCCCCTCTTCCTGGGTACGGCCTTGATTGAAACAATCAGATTTAATTGCCACTTTCTTTGGTACTTTAAAGCTATTAGAATTCTTTCTGAAGCAATGTATCACCCATTTTCTCTTATACTATTTTTTAAGCCTTAGGCGATGAATTTGATGAAAATCATTTAATCCTGTGAGATGGTATATTGTCAATCCGTTCCAAAATTCTGGACATCAAGCAATAATTTATAAGGCAGATAAATAATATTTTCAATGCTGATAGGAAAAGGGCACCAAATCCCATGAATCTTGATGAAAAGATCCCTTGCTGAGTCGTCTGACGGGAAATGAGGACAGGGATGTTTCTAAGAAAGCCTAGAAAATACCAGCTTTCCATTCACTCCGCTTTTATCAAAATAGCAACTGAAGATTATTAAGTCCATTTTCTAGGAGAGATATTGGTAAGATATGGTTTCCCAGTGCTTAAATAGGATGAAGTATTTAAAGGAAACCAGTCAAAGGAAAGCAGGGTTTACGCTGCGGCTGTAAAGAAGAAGTGTCGCAATAAAAAGGACTTAGTTACAAGGCACTTTCATAAAAAGACAGAAAAATGATGAATGCAGTTAAATGCTGTCTGATCATAGAAACGCAATATTTATGTTTTCTCATACCTATGCTTGAATGGGCACATACTTAAAACGGTATAGCTATGTGAAATGCAAGAATTTTTCTACAAGAGTCATGTTTTTTCTTTTCGTTGGATAAATTTTAGACACATTTTGTTTTTAGTTTCTAAGTAATTTGGAATTGAATAGCAACAGGTTTATGGAAAAAACTCTTTATGTTTAGATTTTGAGGAGTCGATTCACTATTTTCTTTATTCAATAAGGTTTCTCGGCATATTCAAAATTATAAGGACCTCCTTTTTTAATTTCTTTTAAATAGCAGATTGATATAAAAATGCAAACAAATATTTTCATTGGCAGACATTTTCCCCACAAGATTAGTTGATTTAAATATATTCTTCTTTCTTTTTACCTTTATTTATGCTCTACTTTTTCGTTAGATTTTTTTCATGGCAGAAGTCTACAGGTTTGGAGTCGTACTATTTTTTGTGAATCTGAACATTCGTAGTAATTCGGGGGTCTGTGGTACCGTTGCCCTACATTTTATCTTGGTTAGGCCTGTGCATAATTTATAAATGATCAAAAATTAGATATAAAAACAATGTTTAAACTGAAATTAAGGATCAGAATCAACCTATGCAACAACAACATCAACGAACAAAAGTTATTCCATATATGTGGGGGCTGCCCCGTATTCAACTCCTCACTCTTTACGCTAAAGTTTGAATTTGTGTACCAATTCTTTAAGAACAGCTGCTGAAACACAGTTGCCGTTGATTTGAATTAAGAAGCTGTTTAAAAGCACAAAAAAAAAACTTTAGTACAGCAATTGAAGCGTTAAGGAAACAGCGACCCCCTCATATACAGAATAATTTCTGTTCGTTTTAGGCTTTAATGTTGCTTCTTACTTTCAGCTGAAAAAACTTTTTTTTTATTTACTTCTTCAAAAGTGTGAAGTTTGCTGTTAGACCTGTATGAGCTTGGACCATTTTTTTAGTTGAGTATACTATGAAGTGAACTTTTCTGGATTTTATTAACACAAATCTGCTTGGAATCGAAAGTAATCGGAGTATACTTATAGGTAGCTCCTGAGATACGATTTAGGTCCTAATACTCAATATCCTAATTTTAATATCTTGAGATTTTCATAAAAAAAAAAATTGATATCTTGCGACAAGTTGGTGTGTATATTATTCCCTGCCCAAAGATAAATTGCACAAATTTGGTAATCCAGCTTTATCTTCTTTGAAAATATAGTTTGATGCTGTAGTTTGATGTTGTAGTTTGATGTCTAATTGTTTGATGTTGTAGTTTGATGTTGTAGTTTGATGTCTAATAGTTTGATTTTGTAGTTTGATGTTGTAGTTTGATGTATAATAGTTTGATGTTGCAGTTTGATGTTGTAGTTTGATTTCTAATAGTTTGATGTTGTAGTTTGATGTCTAATAATTTGATGTCTAATTGTTTGATGTTGTAGTTTGATGTTGTAGTTTGATGTCTAATAGTTTGATGTTGTAGTTTGATGTTGTAGTTTGATGTATAATAGTTTGATGTTGCAGTTTGATGTTGTAGTTTGATGTCTAATAGTTTGATGTTGTAGTTTGATGTCTAATAATTTGATGTCTAATTGTTTGATGTTGTAGTTTGATGTTGTAGTTTGATGTCTAATAGTTTGATTTTGTAGTTTGATGTCTAATAGTTTGATGTTGTAGTTTGATGTTGTAGTTTGATGTCTAATAGTTTGATTTTGCAGTTTGATGTTGTAGTTTGATGTCTAATAGTTTGATGTTGTAGTTTGATGTTGTATTTTGATCTCTAATAGTTTGATGCTATAGCTTAGAAGACAAAATGGGCTCTGGTCACTTAATTAATTTTACCCAAATCATTTTCTTTTTTTCCTTTTTAGTTTATTTTTTAGCAATTTATAATGAATTTACCAATGGTTTCAATGTGCACAAATATAGAACGAAGAAATTAACCGTGCCCCAATCAAAAGAATAAAAAAATCTACCACTACTTGATAGGCAGCACTGCCTATCAACCTCTTTCTACCTATATAACCTCTTTCTTGTTAAAGGGGGAATCGTTACTAACAACACAAGTTTGAAGCTATATTGTACGATTTTTGCCTGAATAGAATTTTATCCCAAAGACTTCCCTTCTCAAATTAAGCTAAAGGAAAGCCGCTTTTCCCGATTGAATCCTTCTTTGACAGATTTAATACGAGGATTTAGAAATCCAATAAAGCAGTTCATTACTGCCAAATTCCTAATCTGCTCTAAATTATCTCCAAAGGGAAGATGTAGAATTTAACAGATGAATAGAAACTAAGCCTATGCAACAGGAGTAATAAACTGCATAATTTGAATATAAGATACTGCTCGTGGCATGGAATGGTAATTTATAAGATTAACCTCCTCCTTAGCTGATGAGGGAGAATAAAAAATACATACTCTAAGATTTTGTTATACGATTTTACTATAGAAGTCATATTTACTTGGCTTACCCAGGAAAAGCTATTATTCTTAGACAATGCTTTCTAGACAAAATGTACTTTTCTGGGTAAGATCTGTAAAGTTTGCCAGACCACAGGCTCAAGAAATGGCTTATGCGCAGAAATATAATACTGCTCCTGGCAGTGGACAGTACTTAGTCAATAAACCTCCTTCTCAGTAGGTGGAGGAAGTTTGAAAACATACATACTTAAAAAACGTGTTTTTAGAAGTGAAGCAGCATTTATTTGGTTAGTCACCTCAAGCACTACCCCCCCCCCCAAAAAACAAAATTCTGCATGCTTCTCAATAACAAATACTATACGTAAGCAACGGGCAAATTTCACAACTTACAGGGCTCTCCCCACGGACTTTGGGAGGTTATTTTACACCTAAAGACATAGTTATTTGATCTTTCAACTATACTGAACAAAATGGCTATCTCAGAATTTTTATCAGATAACTTTGTGGAAAAAATCAGCATGGGAGGGGGTCCAGTTATTCTGCGTTCTTTTTGGCCACTTAAAAAGGGCTGATATTACTGATATATACTGATATTAAAATTTAGTTTTTTAGAGTTTCGGTAGCTATTGAGCCGAGTCCCTCTTTATTTGCAGTTCGTTACCACTAGTTGTTTGATACCAAACATTAGCAATAGGTTGTTATTTTCAAAGTAGTGTATGCACTGATGTCCATAGTTTATACACGTAATGTACATTTATCATGCTCTACTATTAAATCTATTATGTGTTTTGGTGATCTTAAAACAACACATTTAAGAATCATTATTTATTCAATGTTGCAGAGTGCCTTCTGAGTTATCTTCTCAGTAGGTGTTTCATCTAGGCCACTGGATGTGTCTCCATATGGTGGACAGGGAATGCTCTAAAAATGTCTAAGGTGTGCCCATGGAGAAGAAGACGCGAACCAATAGAGGTCCCTATTCCTATGAATCCATTATTGAAACTTGGTACCCTCGCAGGGGGGTCATGAGTACATGGGGATGAGGAAGAAAGCCTCTTTAATGCACGCTATATAGGGCCCATCTGCGTATAGACATATCACATTAGTTTCAAAACTTCCCCAGGTAAAAGTCAAATTGCACATCACCGCAGAATACCATTGTGGGAGGAATCTCTATACCAGAATAACTGCAAAAGGTTGGAAGATGTAGTACTCTGGCCTCGGTAATATGGCTGAGAAGAGTGATTTGCTACCACCACCCATTAAACCAAGAAACAACTTGTCTTAAAAATCAAGTAAAACTCAGCTAAGTTTATTACGAAGTTTTACTACCGTGCCCTGGTTAACCGACGAACTACATAGTTTGAACGACAATGAGAAAGATGATACAATTTTACATGTTACCAGGTCTAGGGCAACCGACGAACCTAAGCATAGGATGAACCATGTGAGAAAATCTACATGGCTGTTCTATCCCAACAAAAAGAACCCTATACTTTGGTGTGGTAGTCGCTCATGCGTTTGCCAAATCTAAAAATCTGGCCTCGTTCTTAGGGATTTACGGAGCTACATTGCAAAATTACATCTACCGAAAAAATCAACAAAACTTTTTGAAGCCTCCTTCTTGCCTCCTTGCCCTCGAAAAAAACACAGTTCACTGACGACGCATCAAATATTTCATATCAAAAACTTCCAAAAGACTGCCAAAAACTGTCCCTAACCCTAGAAGGGTAAGCTTTCGTAAATTTTACGACGCAAAAACACTTTTTCGCGGTTGCCATGGAAACGGATGCATTGTGCGAACCGACCTCCCCGATATGCTAATATTATGACTAGCCAGTTCTTGTATTTTTTTATCAAAACTTGGTAAGTAGTAAGCTTCTTCGGACAAAGAGGTTAGATACGTTTTTTAACGTTATTGACAAGCTTCGTAGCAAATTTCGTGAGGAAATAGCACATGAAAATGCTGATTTTGTCTATTTTCTGATTTAACAAATGAGCAGCAAAAATTGTTCTTTTTGCGGAATGACTTCGTGACGGGATTCACATGCGGAAATCCTGCGTCTGCTTGAATCAGAAGATGGTGAAGCAGCAGAGGATTTTTGTACAGACGATGAGGAGCACCAGGAAATCCTTGACCTTTCTAATAGCGAAGATTCCGATGATGACTATTTTCCTCCAGACGAGAACGAATATAGCAGCCCTGATGAAAACCTTTCTACTACAGTGAGTTTAAGCCAGCCGTATTCGATGCGTAAAAAAACCGTTGCTGAAGGTCCTACATCTCCTAAATCGTCAAATGAGACCGATGACGACCCTCCTCTATCCTCTCAGCTGCCAGGGGACGAACATATTGTCATTCCAAGGAAAAACTCGTTGAAAGGAAAGAATGGTCATCGATGGTCGGCTGTCCCGCCGTCCAGACCTAACAAGGCAAAGGCGAGAAACATTATTAGAGGTGTAGCTGGTCCTGTAAGTGGCGATGCAAAAGCGGCCAAAAGTGAACTGTCAGAATTTCACCTGTTTTTTCCAAACGCTGTCTTCGAGAAAATAACGAAACATACGAACGAGAAAATAGTGAGGAAGAAAGACTCGTATTCACAGCAAAGTGCAACCACTGCTGCAACGACTAAGATAGAAGTTAGGGCCCGAGTTGGTATCCTCATTCTCTCAGGCTCACTTAAAGATGGGTATCTTTCGACCGAGGAGCTGTTTGACACCCAATTGAGTGGCTCTGCATACCATGCCACCATGAGCTGTCAGCCCTTCAGATTCTTGGTCAATTGTTTGCGGTTCGATGACAAAAATAGTCGGGAAGAACGAAGAAAACATGATCCGTTTGCACCTATAAGGGAAACGTGGGAATTGATCATACATAGCTGCAAAGAACATTTTCGCCCAGGAATTAACGTCACTATCGACGAGCAGCTTTTAGGATTCCGTGGACGCTGTGCTTTTAGAATGTATATTCCCAACAAACCTAGCAAGTACGGACTTAAGATTGTCATGATGTGCGACGTTGGAACAAAGTACATGGTGAGTGCAATGCCATATTTGGGAAAGGCGACAAGGACTGACAAATTTCCACTAGGACCATACTATGTGCGAGAGCTCACAAGACCTATCTGGGGGACAAATAGAAATGTCACGACTGACAACTGGTTTACATCGATTCCGTTTGCAGCAGAATTACTGAAAGAACCGTATCGACTGACTACAGTTGGTACAGTACGAAAAAACAAGAGTGAAAGTCCGAAAGAGCTGCTTGTAAGCAAAGGGAGAATCACAGGAACCTCAATGTTCTGTTTCGATTGGGATCTGACTCTAGTGTCTTATCTTCTTAAGCCATCAAAAATGGTCCTGCTTCTGTCAACTTGCCATGAGGGTACCAGTATCACGTATCCAAGCAAGAAGCCTGAGATCATTGAGTACTACAATAACACCAAAGGCAGTGTAGACACATTTGACAAAATGTGTAGTTCAATGTCAGCGGCTTAGAAGACCAACAGGTGGTCCATGTGCATGTTTTATTGGTTGATCAACATTATGTGCATCAATAGTTATTTCATATACTCCTTCACTATCTCCAAATCCAGTGGAAGACCCCTTCCACGAAAGGCTTTCATGAATATTCTGTTCAAAGAGTTGACCCAGCCGCATATGACCACTCGCTTAGAAATCCCCACTTTGCAGCGCTCGATCAGACACGATATCAGTCAAACAATGGAGGTGACAGGTGAAATACATTCAGGAACGTCTGTGGAAAGGAGAAGAATGACCTTCAGCCTCTGCGGAGCGCGCATTCGCCGAATGACAACCAATTTTTGCAACCATTGCAAAAAACCGTTCTGCAGTGAACACCGTACGAAGTCATGCATACCATGTGACTCCAAGAAATGAAATCAACCTTTTGTTGTGTGTAAAACATTATCTGAAGATCTGTTTTTGATAATTCCCACTTACTTTTAAAATATACTTAAGTGATGAGTTTTAAAAGTCAATGTTTCTGCAAGTAGTAATTTTTACGAAAGCTTACCATCTACGTAACTTTTTGGGAAGCTTACCTTTCTAGGGCTAATCTCTTTCACCTCCGTCTCAGAAAGGCCAGCTGTCTTACAATTAAAACGAGTGACGAAGAATATTTCAGTAGTCCAGGTTCACGCTCTTGACTCAACCAGAGATGAAAAAGAATGTGACAAATCTTATTGTGCACTAAAAAGCTTTATCGACCAAATCCCAAAGAAAGATACACTGATTGCTATGGGAGATTCCACCGCTATAGTCGGTGATAGTAATAACAGTCGGCCTGACCTGAAGAGGCCTTATGCTTACGAGCAAGTCCACGCCAGAGTAAAGCAATTGCCCCACTTTTACCGAGTAAAAGAGCTATTCGTAATGAACAGAATGTTCGAGCTTCGTCATTGACGCAAGGCAACCTGGACATCCAGACACTAAATCAAAAGCATGATTGACTGTGTGCTATTGTGAAAGCACTGAAGGTCCTCAACAATAGACACAGCAACACTACCTGGAGAACCCTATTACTCTGATTAATTCTGATCTATCTGATCTGATTAAAATACTTTTTCCACAATATAAGTTTTTCAAAAAAAGTAAAGAACTCCATTTAACCAAAATGAACAAAAATGGAATCAAACAATCTACCATGCACACAACTACCACAAATCAGTATCAATAAATAAATGAAATCCAAAACAAACAGAAATTAAAATAAATAACAAGTCAAACTTAAAACGAGCAGAGATTAATATGAGCAGGGTTCTAAGCCCCATGGTTTCTAAAAGCAAGAATATAGTTTGTACTGAAAAAATTCAAATGATATTACTGAAAAAAAACGTGCATTGTCAGTTTAATATACATATGGTGATATTTATTCCTTAAAATCTTAATTAATTTTTGATTTCTTCAAGTTATAAAAATGAAAACATTTAAAATATATTTTTTAGTAAAGTACAAATTATAATTACGATAGGCATAACTTACGACCCTTGTCCTGAGGGCTATGGGGGGAGGGTTGTCAACCTCAAAGACATAATTTCCAGACCTTTAAGCTACGTTGAACAAATGTGCCATGTAGAAATGTTGATCGCAAATGTTTGAGGAAGTGATGGTCATGGGGTGGGGGTGATTCTCCCTCCGATTACTTTCGACTATTAAAAAGGATAATAGCCCTATCAATTTCCAATCCTATGACCCCTTTTGAAGTTTTTACGACAACACTTTCTATAAAAACATTATATACCTCCAGGGCATAACTTACAATCTTAGCCTTGTGAGCTATGGGGGGGGGGGGGTTGTCAGGCTCGAAAACATAATTTCCGGACCCTTCAACTACGTTCAACACAATGGCTGTATCAAAATGATGATCGAAAGTGTTTGGTGAAATGATGGGCGTGAGGGGGGGGGGGGGCATTCACCCTCTGATCGCCTTTGAATATTAATAAAGGCACTAGCCATCTGAATTCCCATCGAATGAAACCTTTTTGAAGTTTTTACAACAACGCATTCTATAAAAACCGTATATGCCCCCAGGGCATAACTTACAGTCTTAGCCCTGAGGGCTGTGGGGGGGGGGGGGGTCATACTCAAAAACATAATTTTCGGACCCTTCAAGTACGTTTAACAAAATGGCTATATCAGAATGTTAATCGGAAGTGTTTGAGAAATTGAAGGATGTGGGGTAGGGCATCCACCCTGCAATTGCTTTTGACTATTAATAAGGGCACTAGTCCTCTCAATTCCCAATTAAGTCAGCCCTTTTTGAAGTTTCTACGACAACACTTTTTTTCAAACATTATATGCCCCAGGAGATAACTTACAACCTTTGCCCTTTGACCTACGTTGAACAAAATGGCTATCTCAAAATTTTGATGAAATATGTTCGAGAAAATGGTGGGCGTGAGAGCGGATTAGTTGTCCTCCAATCACTTTCGACTATGAAAAAGGGCATTAGCCCTTTCAATTTCCAATCGAATGAGCCCTTTTTGAAGTTTCTACGACAACTCTTTATATAAAAACCTTATATGCCCTCAGGGCTGTGCCCTGGGGGCTGTGGGAGGGGGGTTGTCATCCTCAAAGACCTAATTCCAGAACTTTAAAATACATTGAACAAAATGGTTATCTCAAAATTTTGATTAGATTTGTTTTCGGAAATGGTGGGCGTGAGAGGGGGGTTTGTTGCCCTTCAATCACTTACGAATATTAAAAAGGGCACTAGCCCTTCCAATTTCCGATAAAATAAGCCCTTTTTGAAGTTTCGACGACAACGCTTTCTATAAAAACCTTATATGCCCCCAGGACATAACTTACAACCCTTACCCTGAGGGCTTTGAGTTTGTTATTATCCTCAAAGACCAAATTTCCAAGACTTTCAACTGCGTTGAACAAAATGGATATCTAAAAATTTTGATTGCATGTGTTTTGGGGAAACGGTAGGCGTTAGAGGGGGGTTAGTTGCCCTCCAATCACTTTCAACTATTAAAAAGGGCACTAGACATTTTAATTTCCAATTGAATGAGCCCTTTTTGAAGTTTTTACGACAACACTTTTTGTAAAAACCTTATATGCCCCCAGGGCATAACTTACAACCCTTGCCCTGAGGGCTGTGGATGGTTTATCATCCTCTGGGGCCTAATTTCAAAAACTTTCAACTACGTTGAACAAAATGGCTATCTCAAAATGTTGATTGAATGGGCTTTGGAAAATAGTGGGCGTGAGAGGGGGGTTATTTGCCCTCCAATCACTTTCGACTATTAAAAAGGACACTAGCTCTTTGAATTTCCAATTGAATGAGTCCTTTTTGAAGTTTCTTTAACAACACTTTTAATAAGAACCTTATATGCCCCCAGGGCGTAAACTACAACCCTTGCCCTGAGGACTGTGGGGGAAGTGTCCTCCTCAAAAATATAATTTTTAGATCTTTCAACTACATTCACAAAAATGAATATCTCAAAATTTTGACTGGATGTGTTTAGGGAAATGGGGGCGTGAAAGGGGTGTTAGTTACCTTCCAATCACTTTCAAATATTAAAAAGGACACAAGCCGCTCCAATTTCCAATCGAATGAGCCCTTTTCGAAGTTTTTACGACAACTCCTTCGATACGAAGTGCCCTGGTCTAAGACCAACCAAAAAATAATAAATGTCATGATGTCAAAATTCAAACTAAGAATGGTAAAACCGGTAAAAGTAACAATTATCCTACAACTCAGGGTGGACCTCACTTGACCTGCGGAATCTTGGAGAACAATATACCTACAAGTCCGCTATATATGAAAAATATGGCTGGATGTTAGGAAACTGGTAAAAATAGACCTTTTTAATTGCTGAAAAACGTTCTTCAGCTAGATTAGCAACTAAAAAGATCTGTTCAATCGATAATGCGTAAGTTTTTTCGACCTGTGTCCATTTACAACCTTAGTGTCCTGCATAACCTGTGTCGATTTTCCATTTATCTACAGTTCATTCTATCTTAACCTTCTAAATTCAAACCCGAGTTCATAAGCAGGATTTTGTAAAATAAATAACCTGATTCACATTTATTCAATTATAACTATTTGAACCTAGAGCATGTGCAAATTTCTTTAAAGAAATATAGTATTTCATTTTGCTAGATTTCATTATTGAACCCAACACCAACTATTTCATTGCTATTGTTTTATTGCGATACGATATACCAAAGAGACAACCTAATTTGTCATACTTTTATTCGTTTTGTTACTATTGCATGGTGAATATTTTCATATTTGTGAGTTTTGTTACCTTTTTTTCTTTATGTGTTTTGTTTAAATTAGTTTAGTTTTTTCCGGTGATGAAGGCTTCCGGACGTGAAGCCGAAACATTCGGAATTTTATATTATTTATAGTTTGCTTTTTTTCCTTTTTTTGCATTGTCTTGTTTTAAAATATTGTACCCGTATTTCTGTATTTTCATTTGTATAATTTCGTTTTTAGGAAACTTGTTAAAATGTATTTTGTTTTCAGTAAAATACAAATTGTGTTTACAACTTTTATTAGTAGTAGTAGACATGTAGTAGTAATATGCATATGTTGCCTTTTGCCCGATTAAACATTACTTACATCATACCCTGAAAGTTCCAACTTAATACGCTAAGCCGTTCTTAAGATAGTGCTGATGTGCTCTTTTGAGGACCGGTATGGACATAGCGTGTTCTGATTTAGTTATATTTCCCTCTCAACATTTTCTCAGATTATCATCTTAATATCCTTAGCCTTTTTGGTAGTCGTAATAGAAAAGCGAGTAATAGTTGTAGTAGCAGTAATAGCGGCGATGGTAGTAGTAGTAGCCACAGTGGCGTGTAACTTTTGCCTTTCTGTCCACTGATCGTTTCCTTCATTATCCCCGACAGCTCCAACTTACTACTTTAAGTGACACTTGAGATACTTCCTTTTGACAAGCCGCAAGCATATAGCATGATTTTATTTAGTTTAACACATCCCTCATCATTGGCCGAGAACTTCACCTGAATGGCCTTGGTCTTTTTTGACAAAAAAGTTTAAAAATGCCCCCCTTTCCTGGTTATAAATAGTATATGTAAACAATATCTACTATTCTGAATTTTCAACTATGCTGAATAAGATGGTTTCCTCAAAATTCGGGGGAAAGGTGCATGAGAGGGAGGAGGTTTCCCTCCAATCATTTTGGACTCCTAAAACAAGCACGAAAAATTTCAATTTTCAATCGAATGAGCCCTTTCCAAAGTTTCTACGACAGCTCATTCCGTACTAAGTACCTTGGTTATATATATATGCAACTCAGCAATTACATGCTACGCTTCGTTCAATTATTCCTCCAAACTATTGGTTTCGGGGGGGGGGGGCCTCATAATTTATACCTCTCAAAAAAGCTCTTGAAGGACCTCTCGCAAAAAACTGGGCCATCATGCACTAATGGGGTCTTACATTATCTTTCTTCAGCCCAATTAATCTACTACCGTCTGTCATTAATTTGTAATTATATATTGCTTTATTGCCTTTGTCTTATTGTACATACGATCCATAATCGCTCAATTTGTCTGGACTGTGTATATTTTTGAGAACAAAATAATGGACTACGTCAGGAAATACTAGAAATTTGGAAGTTTTGGGTTTAGGTTTTTATTTAGGGTAATTCGGAAGTTAATAGAAGTTTGGGAGAAAGTGGAATAATATAAATTTGGAAATATTTGTTCAATGGTGCCAATAGCCCGAGCTGATAAATACAGAAAACAGAGAAAGTGGAGGGAGGTGAGCACAGGCTGCATTTGTTGACAATCACCTCCTCCACTGCAAAAAGCCGACTACACATATGTGCTCAGACTCAAACTTGTAAGATAATAGAGGAGTAGAGGAGCTACGTAGGGTGAAACTCTTCCCCCAAAGATTAACTAAGATCTCTCACCCTTACCATCCTCCTAAAGCCTAAAAGATAACTGGGGGTGATGTATGTGGCAAAACTCTGCCCCAGAGGCTACTTAATATTTTCACCCTCATTCCCCCGGAAAAGTTTTTGAGAAAATGTGTTAAAAGGCAGAAATTGAAACCTATGTGACTTTAGTGACAGTAAAAAATTATGTTACGGTAAAGGATAAAACCAATCCACAAGAGTCTTTTGTCTTCTTTTTTCATCTGCACTTAAGTAAATCAGACGCCGTTCATCAATTTATAATACACAAAAGCCTAAGAAAGTTCCTAATCGGTTTAGAAGTGATAAATGCTTCATCAGAGCTTCAGTTGTAGTTTAAGAACTAATTTAGTATAATAAGCTGTCAGAGAAATTGTATAGTCAATGATTATCAAACGAAGGCAATAGATGAACAGCGTATATTCTTTTCTTTTCTGAGAAACGGGGAAACTTGAATTGAAAGCATCAGCACATTTTCTTCATTTAGGAGAAAATTATAAAATGTATTTTTGAGACGGTAACAACATTTATACAGGATTTCCTAATAGCATCTTTTTTTGCGTGTAAAGCCTCTATGCTATTTATTGAAGTGTAGGCTGCAGATATCCTCTGTGCAGGCATGATCTGTTACGCAGGTTCGCACTAGTCTTTCTCTTAGAAGAATGGGGGATTTTAGTTTGGTTGTCTTATTTGTTTCAGGTTTGTCTTCTTTTGAAGTTCCACATTTTTTTTCGAACTTTTGCTATGGGCAGAGTTAATAATATCTCTTAAAAAAAAGGAAATGCACCTCTTCTTTCTTATGTTTTTCGGTGAGGGTTATTGACTAAATGATTTACTGCGTTATGGAGGAGACTTGGGCTTACCACCCTCCCCCAAGCGTAAATTTCCCCAAATTTCAGAGTACTTCTTATCAAAATTATGGAATGACCCTACCCCGGCCCTTATAATTGGCCCTTCCCGAACAAAATTCCTTTGCATATGCCGGATCGTTGGTTTTTGAGTTGTTCATATTAATGAAGACTCAGGAGCTTGAAGGTTCCTTGCCGCACGTAAAAATAATATGGGTTGTAAAATCAATAAAATTGATTGATTGATTGATTGATTGATTGAACCAGCATGATCCAGCAAATCCAACTCTTATTAAGATTGGAGAATTACCCGGTGGCTTCAACGCCTCCTTCCACCCCATACACATATTAGCCTGCTTCATTTCGAAAAGAAAATACACTAAATTAGCTTTTTACTCAAAGCATTGCTGTGCAAAAGTTTAATGTTGATTTAAAGAGTCTTGTTTGAGGGGGTGATAGCTCCCCTTACATTTAGGGTGACCCTGGATATTCTTTTAAAACCAAACAGAAACTAAATAAAGAAAATCTATAAAGGTAAAGAGCGAAATTAAAACTTAAAGCAAAGAGGAATTCTGCTATAGAGGTTTATGCTCCTATCGAAGGAAACGTGAACGTTTGTTTTTGTTTGTTTTTTTGCCAGAAAGAAGATCATGGATGTGTGTTTATTTGTGTTTTTGTTGTTTTTTCAGGGGTGACCGTATCAAACTGAAAGTCGTAGAATACAGAAGAGAGCTCATTTGAACAGAACTTAAAGATTCTAGTACCATTTTTAAGTGACTAAGAAGATCGGAGGTAAACTAGCGCCCCCTTTTCTCTCACGCCCCCTTTTCCCCAAAGACATCCGATCGAAATTTTGAGATAAAAATCTTTTAAATAAACGTTTCGAATTACACTTTTTTCAACTGTACGTAAGAAACAACATTTAAACTTAAAGCAAACATAAATTATTCCGTTTTTTTTGGGGGGGGGGGAGGGGGGCTTCTCTTGCTTCATCCCTTATTCCTTATGCTAAAGTTAGATTTTTTCTCCCAATTCTTTAAAAAATACTTCTGATACGCGAGGGTCATTCAATTTTGCAATTTATTTGAATTTGCAATTAATTGAATTTGCGTTGAATTTGCAAAAAATCTTAATATTGCAATTTATTGAATTGAAGAAATCCAACATTGCCAGCCAACTAGATAATTATTCCAGCACAACAGCATCTTTCATATAATTTAATAGTTGGATTTTTTTTTAAATATCATGAGACATAGGTGAAAATTTCTTATGTGAGCAAAATGACGCCTGAAATCGCTCCTTGCGAATGCAAGGAGCTGCGCAAGGAGCAAGGAATGCTCCTTGCGTGCAACTTGCGAATATTGCCCATTCAGTAATCTTTTCTGTGTGAACGCAAAGTAAATGAATATTCTTCCCTCTTTCACCGCACTACTCTTAAGTCATTTGTTCTTTTCTCAAGGAAGATGGGAGGAGGGGGGTCCTGAATAGTATATACAAATTCGTTAGTGTCATCGGTGATATAATTTCGAATAAAGAATTTTCTCACCTGCCAAATTTATCCACCACCTTGTCTTTAATAAAAGACAAAGACTCCATATTATTCTAGGTGTTTTCGACTTTCGACCAGAGAAGAGTCTGTAAGCACTTCCCAATTTAACGCTTGGCTGACGATTCTGCTTTTAGAGCCTTCTCAACTTAACATTATTTTTCTTGTACTTCTTCACTAAGGGATATCACCTAAAAAAAGATACTTATGAAGGAGTTTCGGTAGCGGCTGCAGTATGTGGCTGCAATCGTAAGCATTCTAAGATGCTGATTAAAAAAAAATGGATATAAAAACTTTGATTAATGATGGATAATTGAATTGTTAATATACAAGTTTACATTTGGCTGCGGAATTCATATGTCGTTGAAAATTAAAACTAATCAAAGTTAAATAAAAAACAAAATAATTAAGTAAATAATATAAATAAATTAAAAGAAAATTAAAATTAAAATTCAATTAAGTGAAAATAAATGTAAATTAAAAATTAAGTTAAAAGTCAAAACTAAAATTTCAGTTAAAAAAAATATTTTGCATTGAGCAGTACATTATAAACAATTTTTTTCACATGCTCTTCAGTTTTTTCGTATGTGTTTTTCTATGGCTGATAAATGGAGTATTTCAGAATACTGAGCAGAGTTCTAAAGAACATTGGATATTTCAGCTAAGGACTTCCCAAGACACAACGTCAGTTGTTTCCTGGAAGATTAATTTAAAAAACTTTTTCCACAAAATAAGTTTTTCAAAGATAAGTAAAGAACTCCATTAAACAAAAAATGAGCAAAAATAAAATCAAATAATCTAACAAAGCGTGAAACTACCACAAATCAGCATCGATAAATAAATGAAACCCAAAACGAGCAGAAATTACAATAAATAACCTAGTCAAACTCAAAACGAGCAGAAACTAACATAAGTTGCGCTCAAAACCCCTATGCCTTCCCAAGGCCAGAACATAATTTGCACTTTACTGAAAAAAATATAAAAGTTTTTACTTTTATAAATTTAATAAATCAAATAATATTAAAATTTTGATTACTAAATATCATTATGAGCATATTAAAGTGACAATGCACATTCATTTTTGTTTTTTTCAGTAAAGTGCAAATTTTGTTCTGGCCTTGGGAAGGCAGAGGGGTATTGGGCCCAAATTATGATAATTTCTGCTTGTTATGAGTTTGACTCGGTCGTTTATTGTAATTTCTGTTCGTTTTGGGTTTCATTTATTTATCGATGCTGATTTGTGGTAGTTTCACGCTTGGTAGACGCTTGGTAGCTTTTTTTTTAATTAATTTCTGTTCGTTTTATATTGACATAGTCTTTTCAGAGAAAAAGGAAATAATACTTTAAATCTTTTCGTTTTTTTAGGAATTTATAGTTTGGCCTGCTATTTGTATGTTGGAGAAAAATTTTCTGCAATTTTTAACAACATACACCCTCTTAAAAATCTGGACACAAATAGTAGTGTTTAATTTAGTTTCATACCTCCTCTAGTTGACCTGAAATGGAAAACTTGATACCATTTGCAAAAAAATCTGTTTACTTTCTTTGATAGCTTAGATACACTTACGCTATTTTGATTTGGTTAAATTTTAAGAGCAGAAGCAGCCCCAAAAGTTTGAACATAATACCCTCAGTCGTTCTTGGGATACTGCTGAGATGCCTTATTGGGAATTAGCATTAACATATTGCAATTTGATTTAATCTTATGGCAACATTTAGTTTTTAAACATAAAGTCAAATGGAAGGGTGGGCGTGGGAGGGGGATTAGTTTCTCTCCAATGACTTTTGACTATTAGAAAGGGCATCAGCCCTTTCTATTTTCAATCGAATGAGCCCTTTTTGAAGTTCCTACGACAACTCCTTTGATACAAAGTGCAATGGGAAAATGTGGGGGAGTGTCCTCCTCAAAAACATATTTTCTATCTGGAAATCAACTACGCTGAACAAAATGGCCATTTTGACCCATTTTGTCCTATTTCCAATCGAATGAGCCCTTTTCTAAGTTTCTGTGACATCTCCTTCGATACGAAGTGCCCGGGTATGGAGAAACCAAAAACACATTGTGCCCACATCGTTCTTTACTTAGGCAGCGCTATCGCGCTGCCTATGTATCGCGCTGCCTAAGTAAAGAACGATGTGGCCACAACGTGTTTTTGTTCTTCTTTTTCTTTCTTCGACAGGCACTTCGTATCGAAGGAATTGTCGTAGAAAATTTTAAAAGGGCTCATTCGATTGGAAATTGGGGTGGCTAGTGTCCTTTTTAATAGTCGAAAGTGATTGTAGGGCAACTAGCCCCCCCCCCCACGACCATCATTCCCCCAAACACATCCAATCTAAATTTTGAGATAGCCATTTTTTCCAGCGTAGTTGATTTCCAAATAGAAACTAATTTTTTGAGGAGGACACTCCCCCACTACCCTCAGGGCAAGGGTTTTAAGTTATGCCCTTGGGACATATAAGGTTTTTTATAGAAGGTGTTGTCGTAGAGACTTCAAAAAAGGCTCATTCGATTGGAAATTCAAAGGGCTAGTGCCCTTTTTAATAGTTGAAATTGAAGGAAGGCAACTAGCCCCCCCCCCCACGCCCATCATTTCCCCAAACACATCCAATCGAATTTTGAGATAGCTATTTTGTTCAGCGTAGTTGATTTCCAGATAGAAAATATGTTTTTGAGGAGGACACCCCCCCACGACCCTCAGGGTAAGGGTTTTAAATTATGCTCTGAGGGCATATAAGAACGATGTTGGCACAATGTACTATTTATTATTTTTTTTCCTTTAGAGCTGGGCACTCCATATGGAAGTGGTCGTCGTGAAATCTTCAAAAGGGGTTCATTCGATTGGAAATTGAGAGTTCTAGTGCCCTTTTTAATAGTCGAAAGTGATTGGAGGGCAACGAGCCCCCGCCCCCCCCCGCCCATCATTACGCTGAACAAAATTATTCTCCCAATCACATCCAATAAAATTTTTGAGATAGCCATTTTTTTCAGCGTAGTTGATTTCCAGATAGAAAATATGTTTTTGACTTTTTATAGAAGGCGTTGTAAGCCCCTTCCATATGAAGTTATGCCCTGATGGCATATAAGAACAATGTTGGCACAATGTACTATGTATGATTTTTTTCCTTTAGAGCAGGGCACTTCATATGGAAGAGGTCGTCGTAGAAACTTCAAAACGGGCTCATTCAATTGGAAATTGAGAGTTCTGGTGCCCTTTTTAATCGTCGAAAGTGATTGGAGGGCAACTAGCCCCCTCCATTTCCATAATTCCCCCAAACACATCCAATCAAAATTTTGAGATAGCCATTTTGTTCAGCGTAGTTGATTTCCAGATAGAAAATATGTTTTTGAGGAGGACACTCCCCCACAACCCTCGGGGCAAGTTTTTTAAGTTATGCCCTGAGGGCATATAAGAACAATGTTGGCACAATATACTATGTATTATTTTTTTTCCTTTAGAGCAGGGCACTTCATATGGAAGGGGTCGTCGTAGAAACTTCAAAAGTTGCTCATTCGATTTGAAATTGAGAGTATTAGTGCCCTTTTTAGAAGTCAAATGTTATTGGAGGGCAACTAGCCTCCCCCCCCCCTAAGCCAATTATTCCCCCAAACACATCCAATCAAAATTTTGAGATAGCTATTTTGTTCAGCGTAGTTAATTCCACATAGAAAATATATTTTTGAGGAGGACACTCCCCCACAACCATCAGGGCAAGGGTTTTAAGTTACGCCTTTGGGGCATATAAGGTTTTTATAGAAGGTGTTGTCGTAAAAACTTCAAAGGCTCATTCGATTGGAAATTTGAAGGGCTAGTACCCTTGTTAATAGTCGAAAGTGATTGGAGGGCAACTAGCCCTTCCCTCACGCCCATCATTCCCCCAAATGCATACAATCAAAATTTTTAGATAGCCATTTTGTTCAGCGCAGTTGATCTCCAAATAGAAAATATGTTTTTGAGGACGAAACTCCCCCACAACCCTCGGGGGAAGGGTTTTAAGTTATGCCCTGAGAGCATATAAGAATAATGTTGGCACAATGTACTATGTATTATTTTTACATAGAAAATATGTTTTTGAGGAGGACACTCACCCACAACCTTCAGGGCAAGAGTTTTAAGTTATGCCCTGGGGGCATATAAGGTTTTTATAGAAGGCGTTGTCGTAGAAACTTCAAAACAGGCTCATTCGATTGGAAATTAGAAGGACTAGTACCCTTTTTAATAGTCAAAAGTAATTGGAGGGCAACTAGCCCCCCCCTCACGCCCATCATTCTCCCAAACACATCCAATCACAATTTTGAGATAGCCATTTTGTTCAGCGTAGTTGACTTCCAGATAGAAAATATGTTTTTGAGGAGGACACTCCCCCACAAACCTCGGGGCAAGGGTTTTAAATTATGCCCTGAGGGTATATAAGAACAATATTGGCAAAATGTACTATGTATTATTCTCCTTTAGAGAAGGGCACTTCATATGGAAGGGGTCGTCGTAGAAACTTCAAAAGGGGCTCATTCGATTGGAAATTGAGAGTTCTTTTGTCCCTTTTAATAGTCGAAAGTGATTTCAGGGCAGCTAGTCCCCCCCCCCATCGCCTATCATTCTTCCAAACACATTCAATCAAAATTTTAAGATAGCCATTTTGTTCAGCGTAGTTGATTTCCAGATAGAAGATATGTTTTTGAGAAGGACACTCCCCCACAACCCTCAGGGCAAGGATTTTTCGTTATGCCCTGGGGGCATATAAGGTTTTTATAGAAGGTGTTGTCATAGAAACTTCAAAACAGGTTCATTCAATTGGCTAGTACCGTTTCGAAGGGCTAGTGCCCTTTTTAATAGTCAAAAGGATTGGAGGATTTAATTAATCCTCCAATTAGGATTGGAGGGCAACTAGCCCCCCCCCCCCCCAACACGCCCCTTCAGTAAAGAACGATTTGGCCACAATGTGTTTTTTCTTCTTCTTTCTAGTCTGGCACTTCGTATCGAAGGAGTTGTCGTAGAAACTTCGAAAAGGGCTTATTCGATTGAAAATTGCAGTGGCTAGTGCCCTTTTTAATAGTCGAAAGTGATTTGAGGGCAACTAGCCCCCCCCCCCACGTCCATCATCCCCCCAAGGCCAGAACAAAATTTTCACCTTACTGACAAAATACAAATGAATGTGCATTTTCAGTTTAATATACAAATATTGATATTTAGTAATCAAAATGTTTATATTATTTGCTTTGATTCAACGCCATTTGATTCAAAGTAGTTGAAAGTTTTGGAATTTAAGTCTTTAAGGATGACAACCCCTCCCCCCACAGCCCTCAGGGCAAGGGTTGGAAGTAATGCCCTGGGGCATATAAAGTTTTTATTGAAAGCATTGTCGTAGAAACTTCAAAAGGACTCGTTCAATTGGAAATTGAAAGGGCTAGTGCCTTTTTTAATAGTCGAAAGTGATTGGAAGGTAACTAGCCCCCCCCCCCACGCCCATGATTCCCCCAATCACATCCAATCAAAATTTTGAGATAGCCATTCTTTCAGCGTAGTTGATTTCCAGATAGAAAAAAACGTTTTTGAGGAGGACACTCTCCCACTACCCTCAGGGCAAGGGTTTTAATTTATGCCCTGGGGGATATAAGGTTTTTATAGAAGGCGTTGTCACAGAAACTTCAAAAAAGGCTCATTCGATTGGAAATTCAAAGAGTTAGTGCCCTTCTTAATAGTCGAAAGTGAGGGAAGGCAACTAGTCCCCCCCTCCCCACGCTCATCATTTCCCCAAACACATCTAATCGAAATTTTGACTTCCAGATAGAAAATATGTTTTTGAGGAGGACACACCCCCACGACCCTTTGAGCAAGGGTTTTAAATTATGCCCTGAGGGCAAATAAGAACGATGTTGGCACAATGTACTGTTTTTTTTTCTTTAGAGCTCCATATGGAAGTGGTCGTCGTAGAAACTTCAAAAGGGGTTCATTTGATTGGAAATTGAGAGTTCGAGTGCCCTTTTTAATAGTCGAAAGTGATTGAAGAGCAAATAGACCCCCCCCCCCCTCCCACGCCCATCATTCCCCCAAGGCCAGAACAAAATTTGCACTTTAGTGAAAAAATACAAATGAATGTGCATTTTCATTTTAATATACATATATTGATATTTAGTAATCAAAATGTTTATATTGTTCGATTTGTTAAAGTTATAAAAGTAAAAACATTTATATTTTTTCAGTAAAGTGCAAATTTTGTTCTGGCCGTGGGAAGGCATAGGGGTTTTGCGCCCACCTTTTCCCCAAACACACCCCATCAAAATTTTTAGATAGCCATTTTATTCAACGTAATTGAAAGTTTTGGAAATTAGATCTTTAAGGATGACAACCCCTCCCCCCACAGCCCTCAGGGCAAAGGTTGTAAGTAATGCCCTGGGGGCATATAAAGTTTTTATTGAAAGCGTTGTCATAGAAACTTCAAAGGGGCTCATTCAATTGGAAATTGAAAGGGCTAGTGCCTTTTTTAATAGTCAAAAGTGATTGGAGGGCAAATAGCCCCCCCCCCCCCCCACGCCCATTATTCCCCCAATCACATCCAATCAAAATGTAGAGATAGCCATTTTGTCAGCGTAGATGATTTCCAGATAGAAAATATGTTTTTGACTTTTTAGAGAAGGTGTTGTTGTCGAAACTTCGAAAAGGGCTCATTTGATTGGAAATTGGAGTGGCTAGTGCCATTTTAAAGAGTCGAAAGTGATTGGAGGGCAACTAGCCCCACCCCACGCCCATCATTCCCCCAAACACATCCAATAAAAATTTTGTTTTTCTCCTTTAGAGAAGGGCACTTCGTATGGAAGGGGTCGTCGTAGAAAATTCAAAAGGGGCTCATTCGATTGGAAATTGAGAGTTCTTGTGTCCCTTTTAATAGTCGAAAGTGATTGGAGGGCAAATAGCCCCCCCCCCTCCCCACGTCCATCATTCCCCCAAACATATCCAACCAAAATTTTGAGATAGCCATTTTGTTCAGCGTAGTTGATTTCCAGATAGAAAATAAATTTTTGAGAAGGACACTTCCCCACAACCCTCAGGGCAATGGTTTTACGTTATGTTCTGGGGGCTTATGAGGTATTTATAGAAGGCGTTGTCGTAGAAACTTCAAAACAGGTTCATTTAATTGGCTAGTACCCTTTCGAAGGGCTAGTACCCTTTTTAGTAGTCGAAAGTGATTTGAGGGCAACTAGCCCCCCCCACACGCCCCTTCACTAAAAAAAGATTTGGCCACAATATTTTTTTTCTTCTTCTTAGTCAGGCACTTCGTATCGAAGGAGTCGTCGTAGAAACTTCGAAAAGGGCTCATTCGATTGGAAATTGGAGTGACTAGTGCCCTTTTTAATAGTCGAAAGTGATTGGAGGGTAATGACCCCCCCCCACGCCCATCATTCCCTAGATCACAGCCAATCAAAATTTTGAGATAGCCATTTTGTTCAGTGTAGTTGATTTCCAGATATAAAATAAGTTTTTGAGGAAGACACTCACCCACAACCCTCAGGGCAAGGGTTTTAAGTTATGCCCGAGGGGCATATAACGTTTTTATAGAAGGCATTGTCGTAGAAACTTCAAAACAGGCTCATTCAATTGGAAATTCGAACGGCTAGTACTCTTTTTAAAAGTCGAAAGTGATTGGGGGGCAGCAAGCCCCCCCACGCCCATCATTCCCCCAAACAAATCCAATCACAATTTTGAGATAGCCATTTTGTTCAGCGTAGTTGATTTCCAGATAGAAAATATATTTTTGAGGAGGAAACTCCCCCACAACCCTCAGGGCAAGGTTTTTAGGTTATGCCCTGGGGGCATATAACGTTTTTATAGAAGATGTTGTCGTAGAAATTTCGAAAAGGGCTCATTTGATTGGAAATTGGAGTGGCTAGTGCCATTTTAAGAGTCGAAAGTGATTGGAGGGCAGCTAGCCCCCCTCCCACGCCCATCATTCCCCCAAACACATCCAATCAATTTTTGTTTCTCCTTTAGAGAAGGGCACTTCATATAGAAGGGGTCGTCGTAGAAACTTCAAATGGGGCTCATTCGATTGGAAATTGAGAGTTATTGTGTCCCTTTTAATAGTCGAAAGGAATTGGAGGGCAAACTTCGAATACCGTATCACAAAATTAATCATTTATCTTTGAATATTAGTGCGTTGAAAAAAAAACTCTTTCAGGCAAACTTCAGAAGTATATTAGAACTGCGGGATGTGGCTATAGTTATCGTGAATGAAATCAACTTATCCACTCTGTGTGGACTGTGGCCATTTCTTTTCTAAGTCACTATCATAGTCACTATCAGGTCTAACACCAAAAATAGTCAAAATAGTCACAACGTGTTTTTTTCTCCATACCCGGGCACGTCGTATCGAAGGAATTGTCGTAGAAAATTCGAAAAGGGCTCATTCAATTGGAAATTGGAGTGGCTAGTGCCCATTTTAATAGTCGTAAGTGATTGGAGGGCAACTAGCCCCCCCCCCCTCCACCACGCCCATCAATCCCCCAAAAACATCCAATCAAAATTTTTAGATAGCAATTTTGTTCAGTGTAGTTGATTTCCAGACAGAAAATATCTTTTTGAGGAGGACACTCCCCCACAACCCTCCGGGCAAGTGGTTTAAGATATGCCCTGGGTGCATATAAGGTTTTTATATAAGGCATTTTCGTAGAAACTTTAAAAAAGGCTCATTCGATTGGAAATTCAAAGGGCTGGTACCCTTTTTAATAGTCGAAAGTGATTGGAGGGCAACTAGCCCCCCCCATGCCCATCATTCCCCAAAACATATCCAATCAAAATTTTGAGATATTTGTTCAGCGTAGTTGATTTCCAGATAGAAAATATGCCACTCCTCCAAAACCCTCAGGGCAAGGGTTTTAAGTTATGCCCTTGGGGCATATAAGGTTTTTATAGAAGGCATTGTCGTAGAAACTTCAAAAAGGCTCAAACGATTGGAAATTCAAAGGGCTAGTGCCATTTTTAATAGTCGAAAGTGATTGGAGGAGTAGGAACCTATATTTAGATACGAAACTAACATCCATATATGGGCATTGACGAGATTTAATGTCCTTGGTAAACACTTGAGACGAGATAGTTCTGTTCTGTTTGATAATGGTTATACGATTTGATGGTTATATTGTTTGATGGTTATGTGATTTGATGTTGTTTCATGGTTCTGTTTGTTGATGGTTATGTGGTTTGATGATTATATTGTTTGATGGTTATGGTATTTGATGTTGTTTCATAGTTCTTTTCTGTCTGTTGATGGTTATTTGGTTTGATATTTTATGTGGTTTGATGTTTTTTCTTAGTTCTGTTCTGTTTGTTGATGGTTATGTGGTTTGATGTTGTTTCTTAGTTCTGTTCTGTTTGTTGATGGTTATTTGGTTTGATGTTGTTTCTTAGTTCTGTTCTGTTTGTTAATGGTTATGTGGTTTGATGTTTTATGTGGTTTGATGTTGTTTCTTAGTTCTGTTTTGTTTGTTGATAGTTATGTGGTTTGATGTTGTTTCTTAGTTCTGTTCTGTTTGTTGATGGTTATGTGGTTTGATGATGTTTTTTAGTTCTGTTCTGTTTGTTGATTGTTATGAGGTTTGATGTTGTTTCTTAGTTCTGTTCTGTTTGTTGATGGTTATGTGGTTTGATGTTATTTCTTAGTTCTGTTCTGTTTGTTGATGGTTATGTGGTTTGATGTTGTTTCTTAGTTTTGTTCTGTTTGTTGATGGTTATGTGGTTTGATGTTGTTTCTTAGTTCTGTTCTGTTTGTTGATGGTTATATGGTTTGATGTTGTTTCTTAGTTCTGTTGTGTTTGTTGATGGTTATATGGTTTGATTTTTTTTCTTAGTTCTGTTCTGTTTGTTGATGGTTATGTGGTTTGATTTTGTTTCTTAGTTCTGTTCTGTTTGTTGATGGGTATGTGGTTTGATGTTGTTTCTTGCACCCCCCCCCCTCCCCTCAAATATTTTGCCCCCCCCCACTTTTTTATAATACTTTTTTTGCGCGCTTGAGACACAGAAGGGCCCCCCTCGCCCTAACTTTTTGCCCCCCCCCCACATTTTTTAATACTTTTTTTGCGTACTTGAGACACAGAAGGGCCCCCCTCCACCCAAATTTTTGCCCCCCCCCCCATTTGTGTTTACACTTTTTTTTGAGCGCTTGAGACACAGAAGGGCCCCCCTCCCCAAACTTTATGGGCCACCTCTATTTTTTTGAACTTTTTTTTTAACATTGTATTTTTTCAACTTTATTTTACATGTCTTCGAATGAACAAGTACACAATATGGGATTATGTGAGACGATTATTGATTTGAACATCAAGGACAGCAACCGTCAATGACCCTTGCCATCAAGGACCTCAACCTCCAAGGTCCCCTACCCCAACCCACAAGCCCTCCCTCATTTTTTTAACTTTATTTTATTATTTTTTTATGATATACTTTTTAGTACTTTTTTTTACATCTCTTAGAATGACATGAAACATAATTAAAATATAAAAAAATCACATTTAATATTTTTGAAACTCAAAATGAAAAAGGTATAGATATGTTAGTCATGACTTTTACTATTAGAAAAATAATGTTTGTAGTAGCACTTTTTTTGGACTGAATTTGTTTGGACTTTTTGGACTTTTTTTGGACTCTGAATTTTTTTTGAATTTTTTTTAAATTTTTTTGGAAAGTTGAAATTATTCAACTTTTTTTATGTATCTTAAAATGACATGAAATATGCCTGTGGCTCCACCAATCGTACTCTATGCTTGCTAATAGACACGATGCGGCTTTCCCACTGGTACTCTATGACGGGTTATTGACACTACCTAGTTTATTGCATGTATTAAACCAGTATTTTTACGCAGTGGAACGATAAAGACATAACTCATATCTTTAAAAGAGTGAAGATGAAGCATTTTAAGAAAGTGTGTTCACATGTTAATGTTATTGTCTTATTGAATGCTGACATGGAGAAGTATTTGAGCTATGAAACAAGTACAAGTGGTAGCACTATTGGAAATGTATACGTGCATTGTCATGACAGTAAGGAACTAAATTTCTTTGGAGAACCGAAAAAATTCAACTCTTATGATGGTGGATATGCGAGATTGAGATATTCGGAGATGATTGCACTCAAAGAGAATGCCAACACTAAAATAATAGTTCATGAAGAGTGGCATCTTCTTGCTAGTGCTTCTGGTAACATGTTACCCTGTGTTAAACCCTATCGTCAGCTTTCGGGTATTAGTATTCAAATGAAAGCAAAGAGGAAAAGAAAGGCCTACTCTTCTACTAATATCATAAACCATATCTTGTCTACGTGCAGGAACTGTTACCTATGTAAAAATAATGTGGTAATATACATTGAAAGCGCCGGAAAAATATAAAAGGCAATGGAAGAAAATATCACTAAGGGATATAAGGATGAATCGATGAAAAAGAAAGTGCCAGCAAACGTTATTACTACTATTGATCACATAGTCAATGAACCTAATAATACCAAAGACAAAACGCATATTGAACATTTAGGTGAAACACCAGTAGAAATATGTTGACATGTTAGTGTTATTGTAGCATTGAATCCTGACAAGGAGAAGTATTTGAACTATGAAACAAGTACAAGTGGTAGCATTATCGGAAACGTATGCGTGCGTTGTCATGACACTAAAGAATTAAATTTCTTTGGAGAACCAAAAAAATTCAATTATACAAATGGTGGATATTCGAAAAGTATCGTTTCCAGAGAAATTAGTACTCAAAGAGAATGCCATCATAAAAAAAATAGTTGATTAAGAGGGATATCTTCTTGCTACTGCTATAGGTAACATGCTACCTATTGATAGAACCTATCATCATCTTTCGGGTAATAGCCTGCAAAGGAAAGAGAAGAGGAAAAGAAAGACCTACTCTTCTATTAATATCATAAACCATATCTTGTCTACGTGCAGGAACTGTTACCTATGTAAAAATAATGTGGTAATAGACAGTGAAAGTGCCGGAAAAATAAAAAGGGCAATGGCAGAAAATATCACTAAAGGATATAAAGATGGATCGATGAAAAACAAAGTGTCAGCAAACGTTACTGCTACTATTGATCATATAGTCAATGAACCAAATAATACCAAAGATGAAACGCATATTGAACCTGTCGATGACACACTAGTAAATATTGTGTATGACTCAAATAGAATAGTGATTATTCTACTGATTACAAGCTAAGAAAAGACAATAGCTACATTTTAAAGAGAGAACATGGTGAACTATTTTATGGAACAGATTTAAAATTTCCAAAGTTGCTCATTGATATTAGTAATGTAAATTTCATTCATGAAATTATAAAAAAATTGTAAGTAGCTAACAAACTCTTTCTTGAATTTACCTCTTGAAGACACATTACAGACAATTCACTCAAGAAATTATGAAAAATTGTAAATAATAACCAAACTCTTTCTTGAATTCACCTCTGAATACACAATACCGAAATTTCATTCATGAAATTAAAAAAAAATTGTAAGTAAGAACCAAAATGCAGAAATTTCATTCAAAAAAATGTAAAATTGTAAGTAGGTAACAAACTATTTCTTGAATTCACCCTCTGAATACACAATGCAGAAATTTCTTTCAAGAAATTATGAAAAAAGTGTAACTAAGTAACAAGTTCGTTCCTGAATTCACCTCTTGGATACACAATATGGAAATTTCATCAAAGAAATTATGAAAAAATTGTAAGTAAGTAACAAACTCTTTCTTGAATTTACCTCTTGGATACACAATATGGAAATTTCTTTCTATAAATTATGCAAAATTTTTAGTAAGTAACAAGTTTGTTTTTTGAATTCACATCTTGGACACATAATACAGCAATTTTATTCAATAGATTAGGAAAAATTATAAGTTAGCATCAAAATATAGAAATTTCATTCATGTAATTATGAAAAATTGTTAATAAGTATCAAACTTTATTTTGAATTCATCTCGTGGATCCAAGATACAAAAAACCTTATGGTGTAATTATGAAAAATTGTAAGTCACTAGAGAACCTGATCTTGTATTCATCTTATTAATACACAATAAGGAAATTTTTAGGAATAAACTACGAAAAATTGTAAGTAAGTAAAAAGCTCTTTCTTGAATTCACCTCTTGGAAACACAATACCGAAATTTCATTCAAGAAATTATAAAAACATTGTAAGTAAGTAGCAAACTCTTTCTTGAATTCACCTCTTGGATACGCAATACGGAAATTTCATTTATGAAATAATGAAAAAATTGTAAGTAGGTAAAAAACTCTTTCTTGAATTCACCTCATGGATACACAATACAGAAATTTCATTCAAGAAATGAGGAAAAATTGTAAGTAGCTAACAAACTCTTTCTTGAATTCACCTCTTGGATACACAATATGGAAATTTCATCCAAGAAATTATGAAAACATTGAAAGTAACAAACTCTTTCTTGAATTCACCTCTTGGATACACAATATAGAAATGTCTTTCGAGAAATTATGAAAACATTGTAAGAAAGTAACAAACTCCTTCTTGATTTCACCTTTTGAATACAAATTAGAGAGATTTCAATCATGAAACTATGAAAATATTGTAAGTAAGTACTAAACTTTTTCTTGAATTCATCTCTGGAATACACAATACAGAAATCTTATTCATGAAATTATGAAAAAATTGTAAGTAAGAATTAATGCAGACATTTCGATGCACAATACAACAGAAATTTCATTCAAGGAATTATGAAAAATTGTAAGTAGGTAACAAACTCTTTATTGAATTCACCTCCCGAATCCACAAAGCAAAAATTTCTTTCAAGATATTATGAAAATTTGTAAGTAAGTAACAAGTTCGTTACTGAATTCACCTCTTGGATACACAATATGCAAATTTCATTCAAGAAATTATGAAAAAATTTTAAGTAAGTAACAAACTCTTTCTTGAATTCACCTCTTGGATACAAAACATAAAAATTTCATTCATGAAAATATGAAAAAATTGTAAGTAGCTAACAAACTCTTTCTTTTTTTACCTCTTGAATACACAATACAGAAATTTCATTTAATAAATTATGAAAAAATTGTTATTAATTACCAAACTCTTTCTTGAATTCGCCTCATAGATACACAATACAGAAATTTTATTCAAAAAATTATGAAAAAATTGTAAGTAAGAACCAAACTCTTTCTTGAATTTGCCTCATGGATACACAATACAGAAATTTCATTCAAAAAATTATGAAAAATTGTAAGTAGGTAACAAACTATTTCTTGAATTCACCTCCTGAATACACAAGGCAGAAATTTCTTTCAAGAAATTATGAAAAAAGTGTAATTAAGTGACAAGTTCGTTCTTGAATTCACCTCTTGGATACACAATATGGAAATTTCATCCAAGATATTATGAAAAAATTGTAAGTAAGTATAACAAACTCTTTCTTGAATTCACCTCTTGGATACACAATATGGAAATTTCTTTCAAGAAATTATGCATAATTGTGAGTATGTAACAAGTTGGTTTTTGAATTCACCTCTTGGATACACAATACAGAAATTTCATTCAAGAAATTATGAAAAATTATAAGTAAGCACCAAAATGTAGAAATTTCATTCATGTAATTATGAAAAAATTGTAAGTAGGTAACAAACTCTTTCTTGAATTCACCTCTTGGACACACAATACAAAAATTTCATTCATGAAATTATGAAAAATTGTAAGTAGGTAACAAACCCTTTCTTGAATTCAACTCTTGGACAAACAATACAGAATTTTCATTCATGAAATTGTGAAAAATTGTAAATAGGTAACAAACTCTTTCTTGAATTCACCTCTTGGACACATAATAAAGAAATTTCATTCGAAAAATTATATAAACATTGTAAGTAAGTAGCAAACTCTTGCTTGAATTCACCTCTTGGATACACAATACAGAAATTTCATTCATGAAATTATGAAAAAATTGTAAGTAGGCAACAAACTCTTTCTTGAATTCACCTCTTGGATACACAATATGGAAAATTCATCTAAGAAATTATGAAAACATTGTAAGTAACAAACTCCTTCTTGAATTCAACTCTTGGATACACAATACAAAAATGTCTTTCAAGAAGTTATGAAAACATTGTAAGTAAGTAACAAACTCCTTCTTGTATTCACCTCTTGGATACAAATTACATAACTTTCAATCAAGAAATCATGAAAAAATGTAAGTAAGTACCAAACTCTTTCTTGAATTCATCTCTGGAATACACAATACAGAAATCTCATTCATGAAATTATTAAAAAATTGTAAGTAAGAATCAAAATTCAGAAATTTCGATACACAATACGGACATTTCATTCAAGAAATTATGAATAATTGTAAGTAGCTAACAATCTCTTCATTGAATTCACCTCCTGAATGCACAATGCAGAAATTTCATTCATGAAATCATGAAAAATTTTTAAGTAAGTACCAAACTCTTTCTTGAATTCACCTCCTGGATACACAATACAAACATTTCATTTATGAAATTATGAAAAAATTGTTAGTAGCTAACAAACTCTTTCTTGAATTTATCTCTTGTATACAAAATACAGAAATTTCATCCAAGAAATTATTAAAAAATTGTAAGTAAGTACCAAACTCTTTCTTGAATTCGCCTCATGGATGCACAATACAGAAATTTCATTTGAGAAATTATGAAAAATTGTAAGTAAGAACCAAAATGCAGAAATTTCATTCAAGAAATTTTAAAAATTATAAGTAAGTAACAAACTCTTTCTTGATTTCACCACTTGGATGCACAATACAGAAAAGTCATTCATGAAATTATGAAAAAAATTTTAAGTAGCAAACTCTTTTTTGAATTCACCTCTTGGATACAAATTACAGAAATTTCATTCATGAAATCATGAAAAAATTGTAAGTAAGTAACAAACTCTTTTTGAATTCACCTCTTGAATAGACAATACAGAAATTTCATTCATGAAACTATGAAAAAAATTGTAAGTAAGTAAGTAACAAACTCTTTCTTGAATTCACCTCTTGGTTAGACAATACAGAAATTTCATTATAGAAATTATGAAAAAATTGTCTGTTGAATTTAGTTTAGAGTGGTTATAGATGGTAGCACACCATCTCAGACACACAGTTATAGTGAGAGAGACATGCAAAAAGTTGTTTTAATTTAGGTTCACTTATAGTGGCGGGCCACTTTGAGTTTGACTTATTTTAATTTCTGTTTGTTTTGGGTTTCATTTATTTATTGATACTGATTTGTGATAGTTTTATGCTTGGTAGATTATTTGATTCTATTTTTGTTAATTTTTAGTTTAATGGAGTTCTTTACTTTTTTTGAAAAACTTATTTTGTGCAGTTTTTCTTATTAATTTATTTCAAAAATGCCTTCACTGATATTGAATAACCAATGGTTTGGTACATACGCCTTGGATAAGATTAAATAAAATTTAAAAGTTATTTTAACTGAAAGTAAAGAGCGACCTTAAAACTTAAAACAAACAGAAATTATTCCGTATATGATTTCTGTTCGTTTTAAGTTTTAATGTAACTCCTTACATTTAGTTAAAAAAAACTTTTTTTTTATTCAATTTCTGACCGTAATTTCTTGAATAAAATTTCTGTATTGTGTATCCAAGACGTGAATTCAAGAAGTAGTTTGTAACTTACAATGTTTTCATAATTTCTTGGATGAAATTTTCATATTGTGTATCCAAAAGGTGAATTCAAGAAATAGTTTGGTACTTACTTACAATTTTTCATATTTTCTTGAATGATATTTCTGCATTTTGGTTCTTACTTACAATTTTTCACAATTTTATGAATGAAATTTCTGTATTGTGTATTCAAGAGATGAATTCAAGAAAGAGTTTGGTACTTACTTACAATTTTTTTTCATAATTTCTTGAATGATTTTTCTGTAATGTGTATTCAATAGGTGAATTCAAGAAGGAGTTTGTTACTTACTTACAATGTTTTCATATTTTCTCGAATGACATTTCTGTATTGTGTATCCAAGAGGTGAATTCAAGAAGCAATTTGTTACTTACAATGTCTTCATAATTTCTTGGATGAAATTTTTATATTGTGTATCCAAGAGGTGAATCCAAGAAGGAGATAGTTACTTACTTACAATGTTTTCATAATTTCTTGAATGACATTTCTGTATTGTGAATCTAAGAGGTGAATAAAAGAAAAAGTTTGTTACTTACAATTTTTTCATAATTTCTTGGATGAAATTTCCATATTGTGTATCCAAGAGGTGAATTCAAGAAAGAGTTTGCTACTTACTTACAATGTTTTCATAATTTCTTGAATGAAATATCTGTATTGTGTGTACAAGAGCTGAATTCAAGAAACAGTTTGTTACCTACTTACAATTTTTCATAATTTCATGAATGAAAGTTCTGTATTGTGTGTCCAAGAGGTGAATTCAAGAAGGAGTTTGATACTTACTTACAATGTTTTCATAATTTCTTGAATGACATTTCTGTATTGTGTATCTAACAGGTGATTAAAAGAAAAAGTTTGTTACTTACAACGTTTTCATAATTTCTTGGATGAAATTTCCATATTTTGTATCCAAGAGGTGAATTCAAGAAAGAGTTTGCTACTTACTGACAATGTTTTCATAATTTCTTGAATGAAATTTCTGTATTGTGTGTACAAGAGCTGAATTCAAGAAACAGTTTGTTACCTACTTACAATTTTTCATAATTTCATGAATGAAAGTTCTGTATTGTGTGTCCAAGAGGTGAATTCAAGAAAGAGTTTGTTACCTACTTACAGTTTTTTCATAATTAGGTGAATAAAATTTCTGCATTTTGGTACTTACTTACAATTTTTATCATTTCTTGAATGAAATTTCTGTATTGTGTATCCAAGAGGTGAGTTCAAAAACCAACTTTTTACTTACTCACAATATTTTCATAATTTCTTGAAAGAAATTTCCATATTTTGCATCCAATAGGTGAATTCAAGAAAGAGTTTGTTACTTACTTACAATTTTTTCATAATTTCTTGGATTAAATTTCCATATTGTGTATCCAAGAGGTGAATTCAAGAACAAACTTGTTACTTACTTACAAATTTTTCATAATTTCTTGAAAAAAATTTTTGCATTGTGTATCCAGGAGGCGAATTCAAGAAAGAGTTTGCTACCTACTTAAAATTTTTTATAATTTTTTGAATGATATTTCTGTATTTTGGTTCTTTCTTACAATTTTTTCAAAATTTCATGAATCAAATTTCTGTAATGTGTATTCAAGAGGTGAATTCAAGAAGGAGTTTGTTACTTACTTACAATTGTTCAAAATTTCTTGAAGGAAATGTTTGTATTGTGTATTCAAGAGGTGAATTCAAGAAAGTTTGTTAGCTACTTACAATGTTTTCATAATTTCATGAATGAAATTTCTGCATTGTGTATTCAGGAGGTGAATTCAAGAAATAGTTTGTTACTTACTTACAATTTTTCATAATTTCTTGAATGAAATTTCTGCATTTTGGTTCTTACTTGTAATTTTTCATAATTTCATGAATGAAATTTCTGTATTGTGTATTCAAGAGGTGAATTCAAGAAGGAGTTTGTTACTTACTTACAATGTTTTGATAATTTCTTGAATGTAGTTTCTGTATTGTGTATCCAAATGGTGCATTCAAGAAAGAGCTTCTTACTTACTTACAATTTTTTCATAATTTCTTGAATGAAATGCCTGTATTGTGTATCCAAGAGGTGAATTCAAGAAAGAGTTTGTTACTTACTTACAATTTTTCTTAATGACATATCCAACCACGGATGATGATTAAGAATTTATTCACTCTGATACTTAGATTTTCTCAATTTTATCAATCATATCCGGCAAAGGACATTGATAAAGAATTTATTCATTCTGACACTAACAAACGTGTCTGTCAAAGGACATTGATAAAGAATTTATTTATTCTGATGCTAAGATTTTCTCAATTTTATTCACTCTGATACTTAGATTTTGTCAATTTTATCTTATGTATCTGACAATATATGTTGATAAAGAATTTAATCATTCTGACACTATCAAATGCATCTGTCAAATGATATTGATAAAGAATTTATTTATTCTGATGCTTGGATTTTCTCAATTTTATTCACTCTGATACTTAGATTTTGTCAATGTTATCCCATTTATTCGGCAAAAGGATGCTGATAAGGAATTTATCCACTCTAATACATAAATGTTGACAATATT
Organism: Artemia sp. Qi Xiang Cuo; assembly: GCF_049724085.1. NCBI lineage: Eukaryota > Metazoa > Arthropoda > Branchiopoda > Anostraca > Artemiidae > Artemia > Artemia sp. Qi Xiang Cuo. Next base: position 106,189 of record NW_028300332.1, read on the forward strand.
TTCTTATGTATCCGACAAAGGATGTTGATAAACAATCTATTGTCTACTTATCCCATGTGTCTGACAATAGATGTATGTAAATTCCTTTTCTTACATCTCCGATGTTTTAGTGGATGTTTTAAACGTTTGAAGTTCTGGCATATCCTAAAAATAATGAACACATAGCAAAGTAATGCGTTGTATATCCTTAATGAAATAATGTCATTTAGAATGTTAATACAAAAAATATATTATGATACATTACGAATAGATATAGATAGATAGATATTTATTGCAATAAAAGCCACTTTGGGCCATGGCAAAAAAAGGATAATCACACAAAATAATAGCACATGATTATAACACTCATAGCAAAGTCTGGTAGCCTACATAACAATAACAACGCAAAATTAAAAAAAATTACTAAAACATAATAAAGCACACAATACCATTAAACTAACATAAATAGATAGATGTATTTACATCTATCAAGGGCCATGACTACAAAAATAACAAACAAGAAAACAACTTCTCATATCAAATTGCAAGTTGCTCATATCAATGAGCAACTTTGAACATTTTGAATCTGTTCCATAAAAAAGTTCACCATGTTCTCTCTTGATAATGTAGCTATTGTCTTCTCTTAGCACGTAATCAGTGGAATAATCATTATTCCATTTTGAGTCATACACAATATTTACTGGTATGTCATCGACAGCTTCAATATGCTTTTCGTCTTTGGCATTATTAGGTTCATTGACTATATGATCAATAGTAGTAGTAACGTTTATTGGCACTTTGTTTTTCATAGATCCATCTTTATATTCCTTAGTGATATTTTCTGCCATTGCCCTTTTTATTTTTCCGGCAATTTCACTGTCTATTACCACATTATTTTTACATAGGTAACAGTTCCTGCACGTGGACAAGATATGGTTTATGATATTAGTAGAAGAGTAGGCCTTTCTTTTCCTCTTTGCTCTCATTTGAATGCTAATACCCGATAGATGACGATAGGTTCTATCATTAGGTAGCCTGTTACCTATGGCACTAGCAAGAAGATATCCCTCTTCATCAAGTATTATTTTTATGTTGGCATTCTCTTTGAGTACTAACTTCTCTCTAAATGATACTTTCGAATATCCACCATTTGTATAATTGATTTTTTTTTATACTCCAAAGAAATTTAATTCCTTAGTGTCATGACAACGCACGCATACGTTTCCGTTAGTACTACCACTTTTACTTGTTTCATAGTTCAAATACTTCTCTTTGTCAGCATTCAATGCTACAATAACACTAACATGCGAACACATTTCTACTGGTGTGTCACCTAAATGTTCAATATGCATTTCTTCTTTGGTATTATTAGGTTCATTGACTATATGATCAGTAGTAGTAATAACGTTTCCTGGCACTTTGTTTTTCATCGATTCATCTTTATATTCCTTAGTGATATTTTCTGCCATTGCCCTCTTATTTTTCTGGCAATTTCACTGTCTATTACCACATTATTTTTACACAGGTAACAGTTCCTGCACGTAGACAAGATATAGTTTATGATATTAGTAGAAGAGTAGGCCTTTTTTCTCTTTGCATTCATTTGCATGCTAATACCCAAAAGCTGACAATAGGGTTTAACACAGAATAAGATGTTACCAGAAGCACTAGCAAGAAGATGCCCCTCTTCATCAACTATTATTTTTATGTTGGCATTCTCTTTGAGTGCGATCATCTCCGGAGATCTCAATCTCGCATATCCACCATCATAAGAGTTGAATTTTTTTGGTACTCCAAAGAAATTTAATTCCTTACTGTCATGACAATGCACGTATACATTTCCAATAGTGCTACCACTTGTACTTGTTTCATAGCTCAAATACTTCTCCATGTCAGCATTCAATACTACAATAACATTAACATGTTAACACACTTTCTTAAAATGCTTCATCTTCACATTTTTAAAGATATGAGTTAGGTCTTTAACGTTCCACTGCGTAAAAAATACTGGTTTAATACATGCAATAAACTAGGTAGTGTCAATAACCCGTCATAAAATACCAGTGGGAAAGCCGCATCGTTTCTATGAGCAAGCATAGAGTACGATTGGTAGAGCCGCAAGCATATTTCATATCATTTTAAGATACGTTAAAAAAAAGTTGAATAATTTCCAAGTCCAAAAAAATTCAGTAAAAAAAAGTGCTACTACAAACATTGTTTTTCTAATAGTAAAAGTCATGACTAACATATCTATAGTATTAAAAATATATCATGTTAAACAAATAATATAAAAAAAAAATTTAAAAAGGGGGGGACAAAAATTTGGGGGGATGGGGGGCATTGTGGGTGGGGTAGGGGACCTTGGAGGTTGAGGTCCTTGATGGCTAGGGTCATTGATGGTTGCTGTCCTTGATGTTCAAATCCATAATCGTCTCACATAATCCCATATTGTGTACTTGTTCATTCGAAGACATGTAAAAAAAAGTTGAAAAAATACCGTTAAAAAAATTAAAATTAAAATTAAAAAAATAGAGGGGGCCCATAAGGTTGGTGGGAGGAGGAACCCTTCTGTGTCTCAAGCCTGCAAAAAAATGAGGAGAAATTGGGGGGGGGGGGCAAAAATTTGGGTGGAGGGGGGGCCCTTCTGTGTCTCAAGCGCACAAAAAAAGTATTAAAAATGTGGGGGGGGCAAAAAATTTGGGGGGAGGGGGGACTTTCTGTGTCTCAAGAGCGCAAAAAAAACTATAAAAAATGGGGAGGACCAAAAAACTGGGGGGGGGGCTCTTCTGTGTCTCAAGCACGCAAAAAAAGTATTATAAAAAAGGGGGCCAAAAACGTTAAGGGGAGGGGGGCCAAGAAACAACATCAAACCACATACCCATCAACAAACAGAACAGAACGAAGAAACAACATCAAACCACATAACCATCAACAAACACAGCAGAACTAAGAAAAAACATCCAACCACATAACCATCAACAAACAGAACAGAACTAAGAAACAACATCAGACCACATAACCATTAACAAACAGAACAGAACTAAGAAACAACATCAAACCACATAATCATCAACAAACAGAACAGAACTAAGAAACAACATCAAACCACATAACCATCAACAAACAGAACAGAAATAAGAAACATCATCAAACCACATAACTATCAACAAACAGAACAGAACTAAGACACAAAATCAAACCACATAACCATCAACAAACAGAACAGAACTAAGAAACAACATCAAACCATATAACCATCAACAAACAGAACAGAACTAAGAAACAACATCAAACCACATAACCATCAACAAACAGAACAAAACTAAGAAACAACATAAAACCACATAAAACATTAAACCACATAACCATCAACAAACAGAACAGAACTAAGAAACAACATCAAACCACATAAAACCTCGAACCACATAACCATCAAACCACATAACCATCAACAAAGAGAACAGAACTATGAAACAACATCAAATCACATAACCATCAAACAGTATAGCCATCAAACCACATAACCATCAACAACCAAAACCATGAAACAACATCAAATCACATAACGATCAAACAATATAACCATCAAACCGCATAACCATCAACAAACAGAACAGAACTATCTCGTCCCAAGTTTTTACCAAGGACATAAAATCATGTCAATGCCCAAATATAGATGTTAGTTTTGTATTTAAATATAGGTTCCTACTTGGAGGGCAGCTAGCCCCCCCCCCCACGACCATCATTCCCCCAAACACATCCAATAAAATTTTTTAGATATCCATTTTGTTCAGCGTAGTTGATATTCAGATAGAAAATATGTTTTTGAGGAGGACTCTCCCCCACAGCCCTCAGGGCAAGGATTATAAGTTATGCTCTGGGGGCATATAAGGTTTTTATTGAAATCTTGTCGTAGAAACTAGAAAAAGGGCTCATTAGATTTGAAATTCAATGGGATAGTACCCTTTTTAATAGTCGAAAGTGCTTTGAGGGCAACTAACCCCCCTCTCATACCCATCTTTTCCCCAAACACATCCAATCAAAATTTTTATATAGCCATTTTATTCAACGTAGTTGAAAGTTTTGGCGATTAGGTCTTTAAGGATGACAACACCTTCCCCCACAGCCCTCAGGGCAAGGGTTGTAAGTTATGCTCTAGGGGCATATAAAGTTTTTATCGAAAGCGTTGTCGTAGAAACTTCAAAAGGGCTCATTCAATTGGAAATTGAAATTGCTAGTGCCTTTTTTAATAGTTGAAAGTGATTGGATAGCCACTAACGCCCCTCTCATGCCCACAATTTTCCCAGACACATCGAATTAAAATTTTGAGATATCCATTTTGATCAACGTAGTTGAAAGTTCTAGAAATTAGGTCTTTTAGGATGAAAACATCCTCAGAGCCCTCAGTGCAAGGGTTGTAAGTTATGCCCTGGGGCATATAAAGTTTTTATTGAAAGTGTTGTCGTAGAAAGTTCAAAAGGGCTCATTCAATTGGAAATTGAAACGGCTACTGCCTTTTCTAATAGTTGAAAGTGATTGGATAGCGACTAACGCCCCTCTTACCCCCACCGTGTTCCAAAACACATCCAATCAAAATTTTGAGATATCCATTTTGTTCAACGTAGTTGAAATTTCTGGAAATTAGGTCTTTTAGGATGATAAACCCCTCAGAGCCCTCAGTGCAAGGGTTGTAAGTTATGCCCAGGGGGCATATAAGGTTTATATAGAAAGTTGTTACATAAATCATAGACAGCGCGATCGTGTTATCTAAGTAAAGAACGGGGACACTCGAGAGCAATACAAGAAACGGGGACTAAGTAAAGAGGAGGACACTCTCACACAACCCTCAGGGCAAGGGTTTTAAGTTATGCCCTGGGGGCATATAAGAACGATGTTGGCCCAATGTATTATTTATTAATTTTATCCTTTAGAGCAGGGCACTTTGTATCGAAGAAGTTGTCGTAGAAACTTCGAAAAGCACTCATTCAATTGGAAATTTGAGTGGCTTGTGCCCTTTTTAATAGTCGAAAGTGATTGGAAGGCAACTAATACCCCTTCCACACCCACTATTTCCCAAAACACATCCAATAAAAATTTTGAGATAGCCATTTTGTTCAGCGTAGTTGATTTCCAGATAAATATTATGTTATTGAGGACAGTCCCCCACAGCTCTTAGGGCAAGGATTATAAGTTATGCCCTGGGGGCATATAAGGTATTTTGTAGAATGCGTTGTCATAGAAACTTTAAAAAAACTCATTCAATTAAAAATTTAAAGGGCTAGTGCCCTTTTTAATAGTCGAAAATGATTAGAGGGCAACTAACCCATCTCTCACGCCCACCTTTTCCCCAAACACATCTAACCAAAACTTTGAGATAGCCATTTTATTCAACGTAGTTTTAAGTTCTGGAAATTAGGTCTTTGAGGATGACAACCCCCCTCCCCCCACCGCCCTCAGGGCAAGGGTTGTAAATTATGCCCAGGGGGCATATAGGATTTTTATATAACGCATTGTCGTAGAAACTTCAAAAAGGGCTCATTCGATTGGAAATTGAAATGGCTAGTGCCCTTTTTAATAGTCAAAAGTGATTGGAAAGCAACTAACACTCTTCCACGCCCACCATTTGCCCAACGACATCCAATAAAGATTTTGAGATAGCCATTTTATTCCACGCAGTTCAAAATTCCGGAAATTATACTTTTGAGCAGGACATTCCCCCCACAGTCATTAGGGCAAGGGTTATAAGTTATGCCCTGGAGGTATATAAGTTTTTTATTGAAATATTTGTCGTAAAAACTTGAAAAAGGGCTCATTCGATTGGAAATTCAAAGGGCTAGTGCCCTTTTTAATAGTCGTAAGTCATTTGAAGGCAAATAACCCCCCTCTCACGCCCATCTTTTCTCCAAAGACATCCAATCAATATTTTAGATAGCCATTTTATTCAACGTAGTTTAAAGTTTTGGAAATTACGTCTTTGAGGTTGACCCCCCCCCCCACATCCCTCAGGGCACGGGTTGTAAGGTATGCCCTGTGGGCATCTAAGGTTTTTATTGAAAGCGTAGAAACTTCAAAAGGGCTCATTCAATTGAAAATTGAAAGGGTTAGTGCCTTTTTTAATAGTTGAAAGTGATTGGAGAGTGACTAACGCCCCTCTCACGTCCACCATTTTCCCAAATACAACCAATCAAAATTCTAGATATCCATTTTGTTCAACGTAGTTAAAAGTTCTTGAAATTAGGTCTTTTAGGATGATCACCACCTCGGAGACCTCAGTGCAAGGGTTGTAAGTTATGCACTGGGGCCATATAAAGCTTATAAAGTTTATATACAAAGTTGTTATAGAAATTTCAAAAAGGGCTCATTTGATTGGAAATTGAAATTGCCCTTTTTAATAGTTAAAAGTGAGTGGAGAATAATTAACCCCCCTCTTACGCCCACCATTTCCCAAAAAAAATTCAATAAAAGTTTAGAGATAGCCATTTTGTTCAACGTAGTTGAAAGTTCTGGTAATTATGTATTTAAGGATGACAAACCTCCAGGAGCCCCAAGGGCAAAGGTTGTAAGTTCTGCCCTAGGGGCATATAAGGTTTTTATAGATAGAGTTGTCGTAAAACTTCAAAAGGGGTTCATTCAATTCGAAATTTTTTGCGAATGGTATCAAGTTTTCCATTTCAGGTCAACTAGAGGAGGTATGAAACTAAATTAAACAGAACTATTTTTGTTCAGAAATTTAAAGGGGTGTATGTTGTTAAAAATTGCTGAAATTTTTTTTCCAGCATTCAAATAGCAGGCCAAACTATAAAGTCTTAAAAAAAGAATAGGTTTAAAGTGTTAATTTCTTCTACCCTTAAAAGACTGTTTCAGTATAAAAAAAATAGAAATTAATTAAAAAAAAATTTTTCCACAAAATAAGTTTTCAAAAAAAATTAAATATCTACATGAAACAAAAAATTAGGAAAAATAAAATCAAATAATCTACCAAGCGTGAAACTATCACAAATCAGCATCGATAAATAAACGAAACCCAACTGGACACAACCTGATATTAGCGAAACTACCTCTTAAATTGAGAAGAAATAAGAATCCGTGGCAGCGCAATAGCGTTGCCTAAGTAAAGAACGATTTTGGCGCAAAATACTATTTTTGGTTCTTTAGACCAAAATTGAAATTTGGAAGGGATTGTGCCCTTTTTAATAGTCAAAAGTGATTGGAGATCAACTAACACATTTCCCAAGCCCACCCTTTCCCCAAACACATCCAATCAAAATTTTTATATATCCATTTTGTTGAACGTAGTTGAAATGTCTGGACATTATGTCTTTGAGGATGACCCCCCCTCCCACTAGATCCCTCAGGGCTAGAGTTGTAAGTTATGCCCTGGGGGCATATAAGGTTTTTATAGAAAGCTGTTTTGTAGAAACTTCAAAAAAGCCTCTTTCGATTGGAAATTGAAAGGGCTAGTGCCCTTTTAAATAGTCGAAGGTGATTGGAGGGCAACTAACCCTCCTCTCACGCCTACCAATTCTCCAAACACATCCAATCAAAATTTTGAGATAGCCATTTTGTTTAACAAAGTTGAAAGTTTTGGAAATTAGGTCTTTGAGGATGACAAACCTCTCACAGCCCTCAGGGCAAGGGTCGTAAGTTATGCCCTGTGGTCATATAAGATTTTTATAAAAAGTATTGTCGCAGAAACTTCAAAAAGGGCTAAGTCGATTGAAAACTGAAAGGGCTAGTGCCCTTTTTAATAGTCGAAAGTGATTGGTGTGCAACTAACCCCTCTCTCACGCCCATCATTTCCCCGAACACATCCAATCAAATTTTGTAATAAGCATTTTGTTCAACGTACTTAAAAAATCCGGAAATTATGTCTTTGAGGATGACACTTCCTGCAAAGCCCTCAGGGCAAGGGCTGTAAGTTATGCCCTGGGGTATATAAGGTTTTTATAAAAAGTGTTGTTATAGAAACTTCAAAAAAGGCTCATTCAGTTGGAAATTCAAAGAGATAGTAGTAGAGATGCTCGTCTGGATTTGCCAACGCCCCCGTACCAAACAGGTTTCTGGTAGGTATAATCTGGTTTGGTAGGTACAATCTGGTTAGGTGGGTATAATCTGGTTTTGTTCTAGTTTTTCTGACACAATTTACTGGATTTTGATTTCATGATATACAAGTTTTTTTAGGTTAAATCCATGTCGGAAAAACAGGTGTGTCCTTTTTAGTTGCCAATTTATTTAGAATGGTTTTAAGTTGACAATTGTGACGTAAAAATAACTCAGTTATTTGCTTGAGTGTATAGGAATTCCCATGTTATTTGCTTGCCTGTAATTTGTGTTAAATAAGTAGTTTTTGTATCTTTTAAAAGAGCTTTACGGGGTTTGAGAGACTCAGTTGCCTGATTCCGTGTGGTTTTTCTTTAATTAGTGCTCATTAAAAACGAATTTTTTGTTTTAATTAATTATTACTTGTATGTTTTAAAAGAGCGTTATGGGGTTTGAGAGACTCTGTTACCTGAGTACGTGGGGATGTTCTTCAGATAATGAACTTTAAAAAAGAAGGTTTTTTTTTACATAATTATTTTTTGTTTCTTGTAAAATATATGTCATTAGTTTGTGAGAGTCTGTTTACCGATTAAGTGTGGTTTTTCTTTACTTAGTGCTCATTAAAATCGAAGTATTTGTTTTAAATACGTAGTTTTTGTATCTGTTAAAAGAGCTTTAAGGGGTTTGAGAGACTCTGTTGCCTGATTCCGTGTGGTTTTTGTTTACTTATTGATCATTAAAATAGAAGTTTTTTTTTTAAATAATTATGTATTGTATATTTTAAAAGAGCTTTCAGGGGTTTGAGAGACTCTGTTGCCTGATTCTGTATGGTTTTTCTTTACTTAGTTCACATTAAAAACGAAATTTGTTGTTTAAATAAGTAGTTCTTGTATCTTTTAAAAGAACTTTAAGGGGTTTGAGAGACTTTGTTACCTGAGTCCGTGTGGTTTTTCTTTACTTAGCGCTCATAAAAATCGAATTTTTTTTTTAAAATAAGTAGTTCTTGTATCTTTTAATAGAGCTTTAAGGGATTTGAGAGACTCTGTTGCCTGATTCCGTGTGGTTTTTCTTTACTTGATACCCATTGAAAACGAAATTTTTGTGTTAATTAATTAGTTCTTGTATCTTTTAAAAGAGGTTTAAGGGGTTCGAGGGACTCTGTTGACTGATTCCGTGTGGTTTTTCTTTACTTAGAGCTCATTAAAAACGAAATTTTTGTTTTTAATAAGTAGATGTTGTCTCTTTTAAAATATCTTTAAGGGGCTTGAGAGACTCTGTTGCCTGATTCTGTGTGGTTTTTCTTTACTTGATACCCATTAAAAACAAAATTTATGAATTTTGTTAAATAAATAATTATTATATATTTTAAAATAGCTTTAAGGGATTTGAGAGACTCTGTAATGCATTAGTTTTTCAGTAAAGACACTCGATATCCTAAAAGTGTTTAATTCAAACTTTTTTAAAACTTCGAAATTTTTCAACTTTATTTATTTTTTTCTTTCTGTACATAACTTAAAATGTCAAAATATGCTTACAGTTCTGACTATTGCGCTCTGTGATTGGTCAGAGACACGATGTGACTTTCCACTGGTATTCTATGACCGGTTATTGACACTACCTAATCTATTGCATGTATTAAATCAATATTTTTTGTAAGTAGCAAATTCTTTCTTGAATTCACCTGCTGGATCAACGAAAAAGACATTTCGTTCGAGACATTATGAAAAAATTCCAAGTAAGTAACAAACTCATTATTTTGTTCACAAATTAGGTAAAATATGTAAAAATTTAATTCACTAAGGTATGAAAAAATTCTCAGTAAGTACCAATTTCTTTCTTGAAGTCAACTCTTGGATACACAATATGGAAATTTCATTTAAGAAATTATGAAAAAATTGTAAGCAAGTAACAAACTCTTTCCTGAAGACAACCATTGGATACACAGTTCAGAAAATTCATTTAAGAAACTATTAAAAAATTTTAATTAAGTAACAAATTATTTCTTGAAGTCAACTCTTGGATACATAATGCAGAAATTTCATTAAAGAAATTATTAAAAAATTGTAAGTAAGTTGCGAATTCTTTCCTGAATTCACCTGCTGGATAAACAAAAAGACATTTCCTTCAAGAAATTATGACAAAATTTTAAGTAAGTAACAAACTCTTAATTGTTTTGACGACTTAGATACACAATGTGGAAATCTAATTCAATAAGCTATTAAGAAATTAGCAGTAGGTAACACATACTTTTTATTGATTTCAACTCTTGTATACAGAGTACAAATAGTTCGTTCAAGAAATTATGAAAAAATCGCAAGCAAGTAACTTTTTTTTTCTCTTTATCAAAAACAATTTTTACTTAGCTACACGATGTAGAAATTTAATTCAAGAAATTATGAAAAAATTCTCAGTAAGTAACAATTTCTTTCTTGAAGTCAACTCGACAAGCTCTTTATTGATTTCACCTCTTGAATATACAGTACAGATACTTCATTCAAGAAACGTGATTAAACACGTTTTGAAACTACATGCTATTTGCTTGCCTTTCCTTGGCACCTTTCCAAACGAGCGGGAATTCTCCAGCGGTTCCTACACATTGCACAAAAGTGAGCAGTATGAAAACTCCACTTTTCCATCCAGACTGGTTTTTTCCCTAAATCTTTGGAAACAGCCTCTATTTCTGACCGTTTAAGTTTTGATGTTAGTGTTGTCAGTCAAAAGCTATGACCTTGAGAAAAGAGCTTGAGAAAATTGCCTGATTATCGAAAAATGGGAGAAACATCCTCCAATTGTCGACAGGAATGCCCCCCCTCCCGCGCGTTCTCGGTTATGTTGAATAAAAGATGCAAAGTCGACATAGCTTTATTTCATTTTTTAAGGTTAATTTAGACGACACTAACATCAAAACTTAAACGGTCAGAAATAGAGGCTGGGCTGTTTCCAAAGATTTAGCTGAAAAACCAGTCTGGTTGAAAACGTGGAGTTTTCAAACTGCTCACTTTTTTGCAATGTGTAGGAACCGGTGGGGAATCCCCGCTCATTTGGAAAGGTGCCAAGGAAAGGCAAGCAAATAGCATGTAGTTTCAAAACGTGTTTAATCATGTTTCTTGAATGAAGTATCTGTACTGTATATTCAAGAGGTGAAATCAATAAAGAGCTTGTCGAGTTGACTTCAAGAAAGAAATTGTTACTTACTGAGAATTTTTTCATAATTTCTTGAATGAAATTTCTACATCGTGTAGCTAAGTGAAAATTGTTTGTGATAAAGAGAAAAAAAAAGTTACTTACTTGCGATTTTTTCATAATTTCTTGAAGGAAGTATCTGTACTGTATATCCAAGAGGTGAAATCAAAAAAAGAGTTTGTTACTTACTGAGAATTTCTTCATAATTTCTTGAATTAGATTTCTACATCGTATATCTAAGTCGTCAAAACAATTAAGAGTTTGTTACTTACTTAGAATTTTGTCATAATTTCTTGAGCGAAATGTCTTTTTGTTTATCCAGCAGGTGAATTCAAGAAAGAATTTGCTACTTACTTACAATTTTTTCATAATTTCTTTAATGAAATTTCTGTATTGCGTATCAAAGAGGTGACTTCAAGAAAAAATTTGTTACTTACTTACAATTTTTTCATAGTTTCTTAAATGAAGTTTCTGCATTGTGTATCCAAGAGGTGACTTCAGGAAAGAGTTTGTTACTTGCTTACAATTTTTTCATAATTTCTTAAATGAAATATCCGTATTGTGTATCCATGAGTTGACTTCAAGAATGAAATTGTTACTTACTGAGAATTTTTTCATAATTTCCTGAATCAAATTTCTACATCGTGTACCTAAGTCATGAAATTCTTGAATGAAATTTCCGTATTGTGTATCCAAGAGTTGACTTCAAGAAAGAAATTGCTACTTACTGAGAATTTTTTCATAATTTCTTGAATTAAATTTCTACATCGTGTAGCTAAGTGAAAATTGTTTGTGATAAAAAGAAAAAAAAGTTACTTATTTGCGGTATTTTCATAATTTCTTGAATGAAGTATCTGTACTGTATATCCAAGATGTGAAAACAAAAAGAGTTTGTTACTCACTTACAACTATTTTCATAATTTCTTAAATGAAATTTCCGTATTGTTTATCCAAGAGTTGACTTCAAGAAAGAAATTGTTACTTACTGAGAATTTCTTCATAATTTCTTGAACTAAATTTCTACATCGTATATCTAAGTCGTGAAAACAATAAAGAGTTTGTTTCTTACTTAGAATTTTGTCATAGTTTCTTGAACGAAATGTCTTTTTGTTTATCTAGCAGGTGAATTCAAGAAAGACTTTGCTACTTACTTAGAATTTTTTCATAATTTCTATTATAACATTTCTTCATTATGTATCCAAAAGGTGGCCTCAAGAAAGAATTTGTTACTTACTTACAATTTTTTTTATAGTTTCTTCAATGAAGTTTCTGCATTGTGTATCCAAGAGGTATCATCAGGAAAGAGTTTGTTACGAAAGAGTTTGTTACTTACTAAAAACTTTTTCATTATTTCTTAAATGAAATTTCGTATTGTGTATCCAATAGTTGACTTCAAGAAAGAAATTGTTACTTACTGAGAATTTTTTCATAATTTCTTGAATTAAATTTCTACATCGTGTATCTAAGTCATGAAAACAATAAAGAGTTAGTTACTTAATTGGAATTTTGTTATAATTTCTCGAACGAAATGCCTTTTTTATTTATCCGGGAGGCGAATTCAAGAAAGAATTTGCTACTTACAAAAAATATTGATTTAATACATGCAATAGATTAGGTAGTGTCAATAACCGGTCATAGAATACCAGTGGGAAAGTCATATCGTGTCTCTGACCAATCACAGAGCGCAATTGTCAGAACTGTAAGCATATTTTGACATTTTAAGTTATGTACAAAAAGAAAAAAATAAATAAAGTTGAAAAATTTCGAAGTTTTAAAAAAGTTTGAATTAAACACTTTTAGGATATCGAGTGTCTTTACTGAAAAACTACTGTATTACAGAGTCTCTCAAATCCTGTAAAGCTATTTTAAAATGTATAAGAATTATTTATTTAGCAGAAATCTTAAATTTTGTTTTTAATGTGTATCAAGTAAAGAAAAACCACACGGAATCAGACATCAGAGTCTCTAAACCTCCGTAATGATTTTTTAAAATATACAATATCTAATTGTTTAAAAAAAAAACTTCTTTTTTAATGAACACTAAGTAAAGAACAACCACACGGAATCAGGCAACAGAGTCTCTCAAACCCCTTAAAGCTCTTTTAAAAGATACAATAACTACTTATTTAAAACAAAAAATTCGTTTTTAATGGGTATCAAGTAAAGAAAAACAGCACGGAATCAGGCAACAGAGTCTCTCAAACCCAATAAAGATCTTTTAAAAGATACAATAAATACTTATTTAAAACAAAAAGTTCGTTTTTAATGAGAACTAAGTAAATCAAAACCACACGGAATCAGGCGACCGAGTCTCTCAAAATCCTTAAAGATCTTTTAACAGATACAATAAATACTAATTTAACACAAAAATTTCTTTTTTAATGGGAACCAAGTAAACAAAAACCACACGGAATCAGACAACTGAGTCTCTCAAACCCCTTAAAGCTCTTTTAACAGATACAAAAACTAAATATTTAAAAAAAAACTTCGTTTTTAATGAGCACTAAGTAAAGAAAAACAAAACGGAATCAGGCAACAGAGTCTCTCAAACCCCTTAAAGCTATTTTAAAATATAAAAATAATAATTATTTAAAAAAAAACTTAGTTTTTAATGATCACTAAGTAAATAAAAACCACACGGAATCAGGCAACAGAGTCTCTCAAACCCCTTAAAGCTCTTTTAACAGATACAAAAACTACTTTTTTAAAAAAAACACTTAGTTTTTAATGGTCAACAATTAAAGAAAAAACACACGTAATCAGTCAACATATTATCTAAACCCAATAACTCATATATTAAAAGAACAAATTAATAATAATTTATAAAACAAAATACGTTTTTATTTTGAACTACTTAAATAAAAGCAACTCGGAATTAGGCAACAGAGTCTCTCAAACCCCTTAAAGTTCTTTTAAAAGATACAAAAACTACTTATTTAACACAAAATACAGGCAAGCAAATTAAATGGGAATTCCTATACACGCAAGCAAATAACTGAGTTATTTTTACGTCACAATTTTCACCTTAAAACCATTCTAAATATATTGGCAACTAAAAAAGACACATCGGTTTTTCCGACATGGATTTAAGGATAATCAGGCAATTTTCTCAAGCTCTTTTCTCAAGGTCATAGCTTTTGACTGACAACACTAACATCAAAACTTAAACGGTCAGAAACAGAGGCTGGGCTGTTTCCAAAGATTTAGCTAAAAAACCAGTCTGTTTGGAAACGCGGAGTTTTTATGCTGGTCGCTTTTTTTGCAATGTTTAGGACACCGTTGGGAATCCCCGTTCATTTGGAAAGGTGCCAAGAAAAGGCAAGCAAATAGCATGTAGTTTCAAAACGTGTTTAATCATGTTTCTTGAATGAAGTATCTGTACTGTATATTCAAGAGGTGAAATCAATAAAGAGCTTGTCGAGTTGACTTAAAGAAAGAAATTGTTACTTATTGAGAATTTTTTCATAATTTCCTGAATGAAATTTCTACATCATGTAGGTAAATGACAATTGTTTGTGATAAAGAGAAAAAAAAAGCTACTTACTTGCGATTTTTCATAATTTTTTGAATGAAGTATCTGTACTGCATATCCAAGAGGTGAAATCAAAAAAAGAGTTTGTTACTTACTGAGAATTTCATCATAATTTCTTGAATTAAATTTCTACATCGTATATCTAAGTCGTGAAAACAATTAAGAGTGTTACTTACTTAGAATTTTGTGATAATTTCTTGAACAAAATATCTTTTCGTTTATCCAGCAGGTGAATTCCGGAAAGAATTCGCAACTAACTTACAATTTTTTGATTGTGTCTTTAATGGAATTTCTATACTATGTATCCAAGAGGTGATTTCAAGAAATAATTAGTTTCTTACTTAAAATTTTTTCATACTTTCTTCAATGAAGTTTCTGTATTGCGTATCCAAGAGGTTCCTTCAGGAAAGAGTTTGTTACTTGCTTATAATTTTTTCATAATTTCTTAAATGAAATTTCCGTATTCTGTATCCAAGAGTTGACTTCAAGAAAGAAATTGTTACTTACTGACAATTTTTTCATAATTTCTTGAATCAAATTTCTACATCGCGTATCTAAGTCATGAAATTCTTGAATGAGATTTCCATATTGTGTATCCAAGAGTTGACTTCAGGAAAGAAATTGTTACTTACTGATAATTTTTTAATAATTTCTTGAATTAAATTTCTACATTATATAGCTAAGTGAAAATTGTTTTTGATAAATAGAAAAAAAAAGTTACTTACTTGCGTTTTTTTCATAATTTATTGAATTAAGTATCTGTAATGTATATCCAAGAGGTGAAAAAAAAAATAGTTTTTTAATTACTTACAAATATTTTCATAATTTCTTGAATGAAATTTCCGTATTGTGTATCCAAGAGTTGACTTCAAGAAATAAATAGATACTTACTGATAATTTCTTCATAATTTCTTGAATTAAATTTCTACGTCGTGTATCTAACTCTTGAAAAAAATAAAGAGTGTTTTACTTACTTAGAATTTTGTCATAATTTCATGAACGAAATGTCTTTTTGTTTATCCGGCAGGTGAATTCAAGAAAGAATATGCTACTTACTTACAATTTTTTCATAATTTATTTAATGAAATTTATGTATTGTGTATCCATGAGGTGACTTCAAGAAAGAATTTCTTACTTACTTACAATTTTTTCATAGTTTCTTAAATGAAGTTTCTGCATTGTGTATCCAAAAAGTGCCTTCATGAAAGAGTTTGTTACTTGCTTACAATTTTTTCATAATTTCTTAAATGAAATTTCAGTATTGTGTATCTAAGAGTTGACTTCAATAAAGAAATTGTTACTTACTGAGAATTTTTTCATAATTTCTTGAATTAAATTTCTACATCGTGTATCTAAGTCATGAAAACAATAAAGAGTTTTTTACTTGCTTGGAATTTTTTCATAATTTCTTGAATGAAATTTCTTTTTGTTTATCCAGCAGGTGAATTCAAGAAATAATTTTCGACTTACAAAAAATATTGATTTAATACATGCAATGGATTAGGTAGTGTCAATAACCGGTCATAGAATATCAGTGGGAAATCATATCGTGTCTCTGACCAATCACAGAGCGCAATTGTCAGAACTGTAAGAGTATTTTGACATTTTAATTTATGTACAAAAAGAAAAAAATAAATAAAGTTGAAAAATTTCGAAGTTTTACAAAAGTTTGAATTAAACCCTATAAGGATATCGAGTGTTTTTATTGAAAAACTACTGCATTACAGAGTCTTTCAAATCCTTTAAAACTATTTTAAAACGTATAAGAATTATTTATTTAACAGAAATCCTAAATTTTGTTTTTAATGGGTATCAAGTAAAGAAAAACCAAACGGACTCATTATAATTATTCACTAACCACAAGTAAATATAATTTAAAATATAAACTATAAAATTTTTTAAAAAATAAAGTTATTTTTTATTGCAAAGTAATTAAATAACAACCACACAGAATTAGGTAACAGAGTCTCTCAAACCCATTAAAGCTCTTTTAACAGATACAACAACTACTTATTTAACACAAAATTTCGTTTTTAATGTGAATCAAGTAAAGAAAACTCACACGGAATCAGGCAACAGAGTCTCTCAAACCCCGTAAAGCTCTTTTAAAAGATAAAATAACTACATATTTAAAACACAAATTTATTTTTTAATGCGCACGAAGTAAATAAAAAACAAACATAATCAGGCACCAGAGTCTATAAAACCCCTTAAATCTCTTTTAAAATATACAAGAACTAATTATTTACGACAAAAATTTATTTTTTAATGTGCACAAATTAAAGAAAAACCAAATGGAATCAGGAAATCGATTCTCTCAAACCCCTAAAAGCTCTTTTAACAGATACAAAAACTACTTATTTAAAACAAAAACATCGTTTTTAATGAGCACTAAGTAAAGAAAAACCACACGGAATCAGGCAACAGAGTCTCTCAAACGCCTTAAAGCTCTTTTAAAACATACAAAAAATAATTATTTAAAAAAAAAACTGCGTTTTTAATGTGAACTAATTAAATAAAAACAAAACGGAATTAGGCAACAGAGTCTCTCACACCCCATAGAGATATTTTAAAAGATACAAAAACTAATTATTTAAAACAAAAACTTTTTTTTTAAAGAGCACTAAGAGTAGAACAACCACACGGAATCAGGCAAAAGAGTTTCTCAAACCCCTTAAAGCTCTTTTAAAACATACAAGTACTACTTATTTAAAACAAAAACTAATTTTTTATTTTACACTAAGTAAAGAAAAACCATATGGAATTAGGCAACTGAGTCTCTCAAACCCCTTAAAGCTCTTTTAAAAGATACAAAAACTACTTATTTAACACAAAATACAGGCAAGCAAATAACATGGGAATTCCTATACACGCAAGCAAATAACTGAGTTATTTTTACGTCACAATTTTCAACTTAAAACCATTCTAAATATATTGGCAACTAAAAAAGACACACCGGTTTTTCTGACACGGATTTAACCTAAAAAAAAAACTTGTATATCATGAAATAGAAATCCAGTAAATTGTGTCAAAAAAACTTGAACCATAACAGGTTATACCCACCTAACCAGATTGTACCTACCAAACCAGATTATACCTACCAGAAACCTGTTTGGTACGGGGGCGTTGGCAAATCCAGACAAGCATCTCTACTTATATATATATATATATATATATATATATATATATATATATATATATATATATATATATATATATATATATATATATTATATATATATATATATAAAATGCCTCAAAATTCTCTTTAAATGCATTTTGTTCCGACTCGTAAAAAAAGTGGGGGGTAGAAGGGGAAGAGGTTCAAACCCAGTAAAAACTTCCTGTATACAGCCTTACCTGTATATGATGTCTTGAGTTCAGAATAAATAAAAAAGGGGACATCTGATCCCTTAACTACCAAGGGGTATATAAGGAAATGGAAACTACTACTACTAACAGCTCAACGAAGCACAAAGCCGTCTGAGGCCAACACGGCTTCGCACGTTTCTCCTCCATCCCAATCTATTCAGAATACAGAGCATATACAGTGTCGTTTACTAGGCTATAGTTTCCTTAAAAGACGTCACTCCTCAAGCGGGAATAGAGTTGACCGCAAGGTCCCCAGTCTTCTCCCACGATGGTATTCTGCGTCACCATGCAATTTAACCCATTACTGGGAGAAGGTTTGTAACTCACACCGGTCTTTACACACCGGTGGGCCCTGCTGAGTGTACACTTGAGGGGCTTCTTCCTCCTCCACCTGTATTTACACCCCCGGGCAAGGGTGCCCCAGTTTCTATTATGGACCCCTCGGGAAAAGGTCTCTCCTTGGTCTGTGCCTACCTAAGTCAACTAAGGAATTGGATACCAAAGTCAATATATTTCCTTAAAACAAACTGAATTTTACTTCAAGTAAATAGCTCAAATAACTTTCAAAGGTGAAACTTTTATCCATAATTCACACTACGAAAAAAAAAAATTGAATTAGAAATATCACAGCCGTTATAAGACTCAATCACTTCAATTACATGCGGAGGGATAGGAAAATACAGTCTAACTTCAGATATACCTACAGCATTGACGCAAAAAGCAATAAGGATAGGGGTTCGACCCCTGGTTGCACTAGTTATTTCGTTGGAACGGGGGTCGGTGAAATGACTCTGTAGGCTCAGCCAGGGTTGACCCAGTTCTAAATCTGTATCTGGAGAAATCTGGGCAAAGTAAACAGGAAGGGTGTGCGAAAACACAGAATGGCTCCTCCTCCCTCAAAGCACTTTCTGGCTGAAGGGCCATGAGAGGGAGATCAGCACCACCGGTAGGGACTGTTAAGTCCAGTGCCGTATTCTTTACTTTATTCTTTTATGCTTGATGAGCCTTGCAAGCGATACCATAAAACATTTTGAGTGAACGGTACTTATCAGTTAGCCAGTACACACTCCATAATTTGGATCTATAAAATCAAACAATAACAGGTTTATTGAGATTTGTATACCGAGACAATTAGCTTCGGCTCAGTGGAAAACTAAATTGTAGCATTTGTAGCTATATTTTCACAAATATTTATTGGTATTTCGGTTAGGTTACATTTCGTATGCAGCACCGCTATACTTAACCCCAACCCCCATGTGCAGCTATACAGCCTAAATTATATACATCCTATCTATCACCCATGCGTTTCAGTTGTTTCAACCACGTACCTATACCCGTAGATAAGTACCGAGTGAATTAATAATAAATTTACAAATGTAGCCTCGGGGCTTACAAGCTTAAACTTAACAATAAACTGAACATTTGATTGAGATTTCAATAAACTTTGTTTCTAGTAGGTGCATTGTATCACAATGTCAATCATTGCCGGCTTTTATTAAAATTTTTAAGAAATTCATTCATACCCATTATGGCTATATATGCGGGCTATAATACCTGTAAACAAAACTTGGATTTTTAGACAGAATTATTCAACAGTTACTGATAACATCAAATTCCATAGACAACCGATCAATCACTTTTATAGTCTCTTGTTTGGCATTCATCCCCTAATTCAATTTTTCAAGCCATGGTTCAGCTTATACCATAGGCTACATCCCATTGCCGATACACATTAATAAAACAGAATATCAAAATCACCTGTAGGTCAAGGCTTATTATATTTGAATTGAATCGTTCCATCTTAATTAAAATATTCAAATTATGATCAATACAAATTAACACACTGAGAGGTAGAACAATATACAGAAGCATGCACATTGTTGTATTCGCCAACGGCCAAGCCTGTAGCTACTACCTCGTAATAGCTAAAGATGAACATCCAGCTGCAAAAAACATTCTATTTCTTTATCTTTTGCGTTTGTTCAAGGTAGCATTCCAATCTAATTCAATCTAGTTAGGCATTACCTTTTATACCGATGTGTCGATGAAATGGCCAAAATTAATATGTGGCCTGTGTTTGTCCTTGATTTTAACTTTAAACCTTTATAGCATTAGCGGCAAATTGCAATCGCAAGAAATTGGTTTGAAAAGCCTGCATCAACACTAATTTGTTCCAAACTATCGCCTAATAATACTATCTCTGCAATGCAGATTGGAAAACTGCTGTTACAACCTTCCGTCTTTTCTATTTTCAAACAATTATGCCTAAAATCTTAACTTTGATTTGTCAATCACAAGTTTTATGCTAGATAGTGAAGTTCACCATTGTTCAGCTCGAGAGTGATGTACTGCTGTGAATGCTGTACTCCTGCGTACTTTGGATTTTATCCAAATTACGTAATATGCCTATAAATCTATGATTTCCTAGAAAAGCGGTGCCGTTATCTTGCGGCCCTCATATGACAGTTGCTAATGACGACCGTCTTTATGGCAATTCTAGGCGCCCCCGGAAAATACCCCCCTCCCCCTCAAAAAATGTCCCTCCCTCCACGGCTGGTTAGCCTCCAATCACTTTCGACTTATAAAAAAAAGGACTACAACTCTCAGTTTCTGGTCGAATGAGCATCCTCCAAAGTTTCTATGACTATGAGGCGGAGGCTGGGATACGGAGTAAATTCTGCTCATTTAGGGGTTTAATGTTACTCTTTACTTCCATAACAGCGTAGACGAGAAATATTCCCATAAATCAAGAAGGATTAAATATTAATTTCAATTTTTGATGCCTTTCTTCAAGTTTAATGTACCCCCCCCCCCTGCCCTCCGGAAAATACACCCCTAAACAAAAATACTGGATACAGCCCTGGGGATTATACATCAATTTTTACCTCCACCCTCTCCTCATCTCTCTGTTAGAACTTATTCTGTATTTATCTCAAGGCTTAATGAGAATTAAGATGTTTAGGCCCTTTTGAGGTATCTCCCTCCCTCCCTAACTTCAAAACAATAAGAGAACCGCACTGTATAGGCTTAATACCCTTATATGCGAATGTTGGAATTGAGCATTTTTTGCCAAAGAATGATCATGGATATAAAATAGCAGCAAGTAAAACAACGGGGAATTTACCTAAGATAGTGAAATTTCTTTACTTTCAAAATATTTCGGCTCTATATCCAAGAACCGTTGACAAGAAACTACATATATAAACTTAATAAAACTTACGAGAAAATGAGATCTTCAAAACTAAAATTGAAAAATTAAAATACTCCCAAGTTTGTTGTTTTTATGATGGAATGGATGGAGGGCAACTAGTCCTCTTCTCCTCTCCCCTTTTTCTCCTAAAAACATCCGAATGACATTATGATATGGCCATTTGGTTATTTCCCTTCTTACTGCACAAAAATGTTTCTTACCTTAATTTTAATGCTATATTTAACTGAAGTGATTTGCTTCATAATACCGTGATCTATTATTAGCTAGGGGTGGTAGATCTTTGTGTAGAAGGGGGGGGTGGAATACCAAAATGAGTATGTTTCAATGGCCTAAGCTTTCTCAGAAGTGACCGTATAAAAACCAAGGGTCCAAGAAGATTGGGAGAGGGCTCAATCGAACAAACATTTAAAGTTCAAGTGCCTTTTTAAGTTTTTTGTAATTAGTCTATTTCTTACAGATAGTATATGTAATTGGGAAACATATGGACATTTTTCGTTGGGGAGTTTTCTTAGAAGGGGTTGTCTGAGACTCTGGGGGAATTTTCAGTGGGCAGAAATTTTTTTGGGGGGAGAATTACCCTGAATTCTTCTACAGAATCCTTTTTATTTGTCTTGCTTCATCTTTGGATGAATAATTTTACATATGGTGTGGATTTTAAAGTGGAATTGTTTAGAGGAAATTTTCAGCGGAGATCAAATTGCCGGCAAGATTTTTCCGTAACTAATTGTGGGTAATTTCCACAAGGGTACTACAAGGTGAAACTTCCCTTCTTGTTGCACAAAAATGTCTCAGGCATTTATTTTTGTTAGGCATTCAGGCATATATAAATAATAAACAGTATGATCGTTCCCTATCTCACCCATTATAAAAACCCGGTCCGAGATGCGAGTGCTGCGGAGAACGTAAAAAACATAAGCCACATTAGATCTTTTCCGGGTAGACAAGTCAGATTTCTCTTGAACGCGAAACTTGGCTTCAACGTTGCACCACTAAATTTTAAAGAATCTAGTTTTAAATTAATTTATTCCAATTCATATATGAAAATCGGTAATTAGAAGTGTAATGTTATTATTAGATATTTTAGGAATTACAAGTAGGTTTCGAAGTTGGTTTCAAAGGCATTTTAAGAATATATATATATATATATATATATATATATATATATAATATATATATATATATATATATATATATATATATATATATATATATATATATATATATATATATATATATATATATATATATATATATATATATATATATATATATATATATATATATATATATATATATATATATATATATATATATTATATACATATATATTTATCTTCACACTAATGTTATTTAGTACTTTAAAAAAGGGTTCTTATCATAGGCAGCGCGCTAGCGCTTCCTAAGTAAAGAACGATGTGGGCACAATGTGTTTTTTTTCCTCCACACCCGGGCACTTCGTACCGAAGGAGTTGTCGTAGAAACTTCGAAAAGGATTCATTCGATTAGAAATTGGAGTGGCTAGTGCCCTTTTTAATAGTCGAAAGTGATTTGAGGGCAGCTAGCCCCCCCCCCCTCTCACGCCCACCATTCCCCCAAACACATCCAATCAAATTTTGAGATAGTCATTTTGTGTTCAGCGTAGTTGATTTCCAGATAGAAAATATGTTTTTGAGGAGGACACTCCCTCAAAACCCTCGGGGCAAGGGTTTTAAGTTATGCCCTGAGGGCATATAAGAACGATGTTGGCACAATGTATTATTTATTAATTTTTTCTTTCTTTGAGTAGGGCACTTAATATGGAAGGGGTCGTCGTAAAAACTTCAAAAGGGGCTCATTCGATTGGAAATTGAGAGTTCTAGTGCCCTTTTTAATAGTCGAAAATGATTGGAGGGCAACTAGCCCCCAACACATCCAATCAAAATTTTGAGACCGGCTCATTCAATTGGAAATTCAAAGGGTTAGTACCCTTTTCAACTAGTCCCCCCCCCCCCACGCCCATCATTCCCCCAAACACATCCAATCAAAATTTTGAGATAGCCATTTTGTTCAGCGTAGTTGATTTCCAGATGGAAAATATATTTTTGAGGAGGACACTCCCCCATCACCCTCAGGGCAAGGGTTTTAAGTTATGCCCTGGGGGCATATAAGGTTTTTATAGAAGGCGTTGTCGTAGAAACTTCAAAAAAGGGTCATTCGATTGGAAATTTAAAGGGCTAGTGCCCTTTTTAATACTCGAAAGTGATTGATAGGCAACTAGCCCCCCCCCCCACGACCATCATTCCCCCAAACACATCCAATAAAAATTTTGAGATAGCCATTTTGCTTAGCGTAATTGATTTCCAGATAGAAAATATATTTTTGAGGAGGACACTCCCCCACAATCCTCAGGGCAAAGATTATAAGTTATGCCCTGGGGGCATATAAGGTTTTTATTGAAATCTTTGTAGTAGAAACTTGAAAAAGGGTTCATTCAATTTGAAATTCAAAGGGCTAGTACCATTTTTAATAGTCGAAAGTGATTCGAGGGCAACTAACCCCCTCCCACGCCCACCTTTTCCCCAAACACATCCAATCAAAATTTATAGATAGCCATTTTATTCAACGTAGTTGAAAGTTTTGGAAATTAGGTCTTTAAGGATGACAACCCCCTCCCCCACAGCCCTCAGGGCAAGGGTTGTAAGTTATGGCCTGGGGGGCATATACAGTTTTTATTAAAAGCGTTGTCGTAGAAACTTCAAAAGAGCTAATTCAATCTGAAATTGAAAGGGCTAGTGCCTTTTTTAATAGTTGAAAGTGATTGAACAGCGACTAACGCCCCTCTCACGCCCACCATAAATCCAAACACATCGAATTAAAATTTCAAGATACACATTTTGTTCAACGTAGTTGAAAGTTCTGGAAATTGGGTCTTTTAGGATGATAACCCCCCTCAGAGCCCTCAGTGCAAGGGTTGTAAGTTATGCCCTGGTGGCATATAAGGTCTTTATTGAAAGCGTTGTCGTAGAAATTTCAAAAGGGCTCATTGAATTGGAAATTGAAAGGACTAGTCCCTTGTTTAATAGTTGAAAGTGATTGGATAGCGACTAACGCCCCTCTCACGCCCACCATTTTCCCAAACACATCGAATTAAAATTTTGAGATATCCATTTTGTTCAACGTAGTTGAAAGTTCTGGAAATTAGGTCTTTTAGGATGATAACTCCCTCAGAGCCCTCAGTGCACGGGTTGTAAGTTATGCCCTGGGGCATATAAAGTTTTTATTGAAAGCGTTGTCGTAGAAATTTCAAAAGGGCTCATTGAATTGGAAATTGAAAGGGCTAGTGCCTATTTTAATAGTTGAAAGTGATTGGATAGTGACTAACGCCCCTCTCATGCCCACCATTTTCCAAAACATCCAATAAAAATTTTGAGATATCCATTTTGTTCAACGTAGATGAACGTTCTGTAAATTAGGTCTTTTAGGATGATAACCCCCTCAGAGCCCTCAGTGCAAGGGTTGTAAGTTATGCCCTGGGGGCATATAAGCTTTATATAAAAAAATGTTGTATAAATTATAGGCAGTGCGATCGCGCTGCCTAAGTAAAGAATGGGGACATTCGAGAACGAGACAAGAAACGGGGACTAAGTAAAGAGGAGGACACTCCCCCACAACCCTCAGGGCAAGGGTTTTAAGTTATGCCCGGGGGGCATATAAGAACGATGTTGGCACAATGTATTGTTTATTAATTTTTCCTTTAGAGTAGGGCACTTCGTATCGAAGAAGTTGTCGTAGAAACTTTGAAAAGCGCTTCATTCAATTGGAAATTGGAGTGGCTTGTGTCCTTTTTAATAGTCAAAAGTGATTGGAAGGGGACTAACACCCCTTCCACACCCACCATTTCCCAAAAATAAATCCCATTAAAATTTTGAGATAGCCATTTTGTTCAGCGTAGTTGATTTCCAGACAGAAATTATGTTTTTGAGGACAGGCCCCCACAGCCCTTAGGACAAGGGTTGTAAGTTATGCCATGGGGGCATATAAGGTTTTTTTTTATAGAAGGCGTTGTCGTAGAAACCTCGAAAAAGGCTCATTCGATTGGAAACTCAAAGGGATAGTGCCCTTTTTAATAGTAGAAAATGATTAGAGGGCAACTAACCCGCCTCTCACGCCCACCTTTTCCCAAAACATATCTAATAAAAACTTTGAGATAGCCATTGTATTCAACGTAGTTTTAAGTTCTGGAAATTAGGTTTTTGAGAATGAAAACACCCCCCCCCAGTACTCAGGGAAAGGGTTGTAAATTATGCCCAGGGGACATATACGGTTTTTATATAACGAGTAGTCGTAGAAACTTTAAAAAGGGCTGATTCGACTGTAAATTGAAATGACTAGCGCCCTTTTTAAAAGTCGAAAGGGATTGGAAAGCAACTAAAACCCCTTCCACGCCCACCATTTCCCCAAACACATCCAATAAAGATTTTGATATAGCCATTTTGTTTCACGTAGTTCAAAGTTCAGGAAACTATACCTTTGAACAGGACCCTCCCCCTGGAGTCTTCAGGGTAAGGTTTATAAGTTATGCCCTGGGGCATATAAGGTTTTTATTGAAATCTTTGTCGTAAAAACTTGTAAAAGGGCTCATTCGATTGGAAATTCAAAGGACTAGTGCCCTTTTTAATAGTCGAAAGTGATTTGAAGGCAACTAACCCCCCCCCCCCTCTCATGCCCATCAATTCTCCAAACACATCCAATCAATATTTTAGATGGCCATTTTCTTCAACGCAGTTGAAAGTTTCGGAAATTAGGCCTGCCCACCTTGAGGCTGCCCACGTGGGCATGAACATTTTGAGAACTTGCTTAACCGAGATAGAGTTGCAGGAAAAAATATAGAGGAAAATGAAAAAAATTGTGATACTTTGGATGTTAAGGAAGATTTGTTTTGTGAGGAGGAATTAGCAACAGTACTAAAAGGATTAAAGAATAATAAGGCTCCAGGTGCTGATAGGGTGGTAAATGAGTTTCTTAAATATGGTGGCTCTGAGGTCAGAAATAAGTTATTGAAGATTATGAATATGACTTTTGAAAAAGGGGAAGTACCTAACGATTTTAGGAAAACCTTAATTAAGCCACTTTATAAGAAAGGTGATAAAAGTGAGCGTGGTAATTATCGAGGCATTAGTCTGGTCTATATAGGTAGTAAATTACTTAGTAATATGATACTTTTTAGACTGAGAGATGCCGTAGACAAAGTTTTAAGAGAAGAGCAGTGCGGTTTTAGAAAAGGTAGAGGATGTGTCGACCAAATTTTCACTCTTAGGCTAATAATTGAGAAGTGCCTGAGTTTTCTAACACCTTTGGTCCTCAGTTATAGATTACGAGCAAGCGTTCGATTCTGTTGATAGAAGAGCTTTAGAAAAGGTTTTATTCTTGTATGGTAAACCAGACAAATACATTAAAGTGATTAGTGCTATGTACGAGAATAACACTGCTGCGGTTAAGGTAGGAAATGAGGTTAGCAACTGGTTTGTATTAAATTAGGAGTTAAGCAGGGTTGTGTTCTATCCCCCTTTATATGGATTATTTTGATGGACTTTGTTTTAAGGAGCACAGGAAAGGCAATGGGATACCACGGAGTCAAATGGGGAGGAAAAAGCCTCCTGGACTTGGATTATGCTGATGATTTAAGCATCCTCGATGAAAGTGTGAGCAAAATGAATGAAGTTTTAGAGGTTTTTCGAGTTCAAGGTGCTAGAATTGGTTTGAAAATTAATGTTAAGAAGACTAAGTCACTTAGGCTAGGAATAAGTGAAGAGGAAAAGGTGACATTGGGCAATGAAAAGATTGATCATGTGGGCAGCTTCACTTACCTTGATAGTATTATTAGTAAAGATGGTGGGAGCAGTGAAGATTTTAAAAGTAGAATAGCCAAGGCTCAGGGTGTTTTTTCACAGTTAAAAAGTCTGGAAGAATAGGAAGATAAGTCTGCAAACCCAGATTAGAATATTAGAAGCTACAGTGATGACAGTGGTCAAATATGGCTCTGAAGCAAGGACGCTTCCAAATTCGGATGAAGATTTACTAGATGTTTTCCAGAGAAATTGCATAAGGATTGTTCTGGGTACCCGACTGACTGGCCGTATTTCAAACAATAGCCTATACGGAAAATGTGGTTCAATACCGCTCTCTAGGGCTATAGTGAAGGAAAGGTTGAGGTGGTTAGGGCACGTTTTGCGGATGAAGGATGACAGATTGCCGAAGATTGTTCTTTTCGGCCAACCATCTAGGGCTAAACGGAAAGCAGGTCGTCCCCGTCTGGGGTGGGAGGACGTCATAAAGAAAGATTTAAAGGAAATGGGAACTTCGTGGGCGGGTGTAAAAAGGGAGGCTTTGAATTGATTGGGGTAGAGGAGGATCGTGCGTAGCTGTGTTAGCCTCAGGCGGCTTGGTGCTGCGGTGAGTTGTTAGTAGTAGTAGTAGTAGTAGTAAATGGTCGGCGTAAGAGGGGGGTTAATTACTCTCCACTAACTTTCGACTATTAAAAAGGGCAATTTAAATTTCCAATCAAATGAGCCGTTTTTTAAATTTCTATAACAACATTCTATATAAACCTTATTTGACCCCACCCCATATCCTACAACCCTTGTACTGAGGCCACTTAGGGGGTTACTATCCTAAAAGATCTTGTTTCAAGAACTTTCCACTACGTTGAACAAAATGGATATCTAAAAATTTTGATTGGATGTGTTTGGGGAAATGGTGGGCGTAAGAGGGGCGTTAGTCGGTCTCCAATCACTTTCAACTATTAACAATTCCAATTGCCTCCCCAAGGCCAGAACAAAATTTTCACTTTACTGAAACAATACAAATGAATGTGCATTGTCAGTTTAATATACATATACTGATGTTTAGTATTCAAAATGTTAATATTATTTGATTTATTAAAGTTATAAAAGTAAAAAAAAATTATATTTTTTCAGTAAAGTGCAAATTTTGTTCTGGCCTTGGGAAGGCATAGGGGTTTTGCGCCCAACTTATGTTAATTTCTGCTCGTTTTGAGTTTGACTCGGTTAATTATTATAATTTCTGTTCGTTTTGGGTTTCATTTATTTATCGATGCTGATTTGTGGTAGTTTCACGCTTGGTAGATTATTTGATTTTATTTTTGCTCATTTTTTGTTTAATGGAGTTCTTTACTTTTCTTTGAAAAACTTATTTTGTGGAAAAAGTTTTTTTTAATTAATTTTAACTAAACGGCCGCTTTGCTTTAGGAGTCGTTCTTAAAAAATTGGGACAAAGTCTAACTTTAGCGTAAACAGTGAAGTATTGAGGAGGGGAAAACCCCCTCATACATGAAGTTATTTCTGTCTGTACTACTAAGTTTTAATGTTGCTCCATAAAATTTTTTTTTTTTTTAATTAAATCTCAGATCATTTTTCAAATAATACCGGGAGATCGGACCCCCCCCCCTCCCTCCATGAAACATTTCTCCATAGAAAGTTCCTCCCGCGTAAATCCTCCTCCCTGGACAATTCCATCTTCGCTGAAATTCTTCCCGGATAACTTCCTGCAGACCATTCCGCCTGGAAAGTTCTTGTTAGCCTAAACTCTCATTTAGAAAAAAAAAACCTTTTTTTATTTAATTTCTGATTATTTTTTAAACCATGGCGGACATCTCCCCCTCCGTGGAAATTTTCCCGGAAATCTCTTCAAAATGGAAAGTTTTTTCGTAGAAAATTTCCCCATGGAGAATTTTTCTCGCGCAAAATTTACCCATTTAGAATTTCTTCCACGGACCCCCCCCCCCATTCCCCAGAAAAGTCCCCCACACAATTGGAACCCCGCTGAAAACTTTTACGGGACAATTCCCCCCCCCCCCACCCCCTACATTTCCATGTATAGTTCCCCAACGGCACAATTTCGCATATGAATTCTGGGAAATTCCCCCTTGTGAAATCTCCCTGAAAAATTTACCCAGGAAAATTCTCTCCCCACGAAAATTTATCTCCTTGGAAAATCCCCCCATTTCCCCACTTCCCGAAAAATGTCTGTATAAGTCCCAATATAAAATGCTAAATGTAAAAAATGGGTACATGTCATAGCTTACAGCCCTTTCCCCAGGGGCTCTGGGGGCCACGTCATCCCCAGATGCATAGTTATTGCTTTCAAATATACTAAACAAATTGGCTATCTCAAAATTTATTCTTTTTTAATTTTCCCCCATTGTAGTTGGATACTTGGCAAAATAGCTGGACAACGGCTACTTCCGCTTTTTTTTAGAAGATATTGGAGTTCCCATATTGAGTTAGACATGGCGCTGGCATAGTAAAAACTGACATTTAAGCAAGGGCGCATCCAGAATTTTTTTTAGGAGGAAGTAAAAAACTATACAAAACATAACGAACTTTCTTTATATGCAGTTTTGTCACTTTTCACGAGTCGGACAAAAATTTCAGGGTGGGGGGTCAACCCGATAACCCCCGGAATACGGCCTTGCATTTAATAATCCATTTTAACCATTTCAAGACCTTTCCCGGAGCGTTTGGGGCGGGGGAGGCTTTGCTTCTAACCCCTGAAATTTGCACCAATATTTTCAAGAAACCCAACTTTCAGTGAAATCCATATAAATAAATTTTTGGAAAGTGACCAAAACCGAAATCAGTAGCACAAGATAATGGTGCCTTATTTATGGCTGTCCTGAAAATGGCACTGGGTATGGGGTCAACAAAAAAAAGCATTTGTTAATCAATTAAATAAAAAAAAAACAGGTTTTTTAAACTGAAAGTAAGGGGCGACATTAAAACTTAAAACGAACAGAAATTATTCCGTATATGGAAGGGCTGTCCCCTCCTCAACGCCTCGCTCTTTACGCTAAAGTTTTTTATTGTTTAAAAAAATAGAGTTGTGAGAAAGTCAAAGAAGTTTTTTAAATGCAGCATTTTATGTAAATTAAAGAAACAAAACTCCTGATTCCCCTAGTTATCGCAGCATAACTAGATGTAGGTATTAACTTTTGGTATTCCAGACAAGAAAAAACTCGAACAAAAGCAGTATGACACAAAACTGAGAGCACTTGGAAAAAACTTGTTATAACGTTGAACAGAGCATAAAAAACTGAACTAGGAACGAGTGGCATCAATAGAGAGGCTGTGTCCTTTGATTCTTTCCTCCTATCATTTGAAGAATAATCTTTTCAGGGGGTATTTTCATTAAAAAATGCTTTCTTTTTGTGTGTTGACCGAGAAAACTGAAAAAACAACAAATTTACCTCCTCCCAAAGACATTAAAAAGCACATTTTGCCCTTTCCCTTATAAATTTTCATTAATTGACCCCACAGTTAGGAGTTTTTTTTAAATATATACATATATATATATATATATATATATATATATATATATATATATATATATATATATATATATATATATATATATATATATATATATATATATATATATATATATATATATATATATATATATATATATATATATATATATATATATATATATATATATATATATATATATATATATATATATATATATATATATATATATATATATAATAACTAAACCCATTAAATGGGCTTATGAGTCTATAGTGCCCAATCGCGGACACTACTCCAGGAAATCTCTTGCATTGATTTATTGTTCTTTCTTCATACCACACAAAACCTACCTTGCTGGTGTATCCCGCATGCTGTCAGTGAGACACTGTAAACACAAAAAGTTCTATTATAAATTTGTAAAATTTTACTGTATATACCCAAGCGTTATATCAATTCCAGCCTTGAAAAATATGGTCTTAAGGAGCCAACCAAACAATGGTCTAGCATTCGAAACAATTCAGTGCTAAAAGTTAAATTGGACAGACGACGTTGCTCACCTGCATTTACTTGAGTGTCGTGAATTAAACTGAGCGTTGTATCTTTATCTTTTTGAAGCTGATCTCTTTTTCTTTTCTTTTTTTCTTTTTGTAGTGCTCCACTATAATCTATTTCTGTAGATGGTGGATGAATAAATGTTATTATTATTATTATTATTATAAAGAAAAAAAGGCCTAACTTTGAGTATTCAAAATATAGTGAAATCAAAATGAGGACTTTGACAAACTTTATACTAGCGAAACAAACATAAACAAATGTGAAAAAGAATGAAAACAAAGCCCATTACAAAAGTAGGACATTATTTAGAAGCGACCCAACGTTTTTCGTGGAGGACTAAGTGATTCGGAAGATATAATACAAAAAGAGACAAATCATAAGAAAATAGAAGGCATGATAGATAAATTAAAGTACCGAAACTTCGAGTAAGTAAATAAAATTCCAAGATGTATATAAAAAGGGTCAGCTCCCTTCAAGTAAGCTATTAACTAGGTAAAAGAGCCTTGTCGAAATTACAAAAACCAAACTAAGGTATGGTACTTACATCTTTCTTCTTGATAAGGGACTTTTCCTTATTAAGTTTTTATGGCCAATAGCTTTAAACAAGTTTGTCCAATGCATTTTTGTAGTACCTCTATCATGTTCTTTAGCAAGTCTAGTACACTCATTAGGTTCAAAAGGTCCCCTATCGCACTCAACAGATCGTGATTGCCGGGATACCTTATTATTAGCTCGACTGTGAGACACTTTTGAAGACACAGACGAATGTTCATAACTTTTCGACATTCTAAATAAATTACTAAAATACTCAACACATAAAAAATCTGTAAAGCACATTTAGGTAGAACAACTTTTGCCACTCTCTAGTCTTAGGCAGGATAAAAATAAGATTAGCAAACAAGAATGATAAGAAAAGGACTTAGCCATTGGCTTTCAAAGATAAGACTAGTACATGATATTTTTCAAATTTGAGAAAATATTGGGTATTTTCGCATTATCAGGGCCTCTCTAAAAATTCAAGTTTGTTTAATGCTAATTAAAAAAAAATAGGATGAATATAATATTTTAGAAACAAATTTGGGCTATATATTTGCACATTAGGGGGGTGGGGGTGAAACATAGCATATATTTAATACGTAACCTAACCTAGGTACCTTCCCCCCACCCCCTAAAATCCAAAAAACCACAGTTTAATATCGTATGTTCCAAATACTTTACACTATCATTTCCTGCTCTACAACAGATAAGACGTCACAAAACGGGTTGCATCATTGCCAATCTATAGTGTTCAAGCCGAGAGGCCCTGATAATGCGAAAGTACCAAATACTGTCTTCCCAGGGATCAAGTGCTCAGTCGCAAATTCATATGAACTTTGTGGCTTCAAAATTTACCAGGCAGATAAAGGAGAGGCCAGTTGTGGATCCTTCGTTAGCATATCCCTCCGAGAATTCGATTTTAGAAATATCTTTTATAATTCCTAATCCTTTCCCTAATAATTTGCATAGGTTTTGCGCTTTTTCTCAATTGTGCATCTTCGCCGGGCCCCACCAAGAAAAACTGCGGACTTGCATACCGTGGGCCATTTTTGGCATTTTTCTTTTGGTTTAAATACACAAAGTACACCCAGAACTGACCCCAGTGTATAAGAAACGACCCAGCGAGTAAGGAATAATTGTGTAACGGGAGTAACACTGATTTTGTTCTTTTTTTTCTTTCTTTTTTTATGCCGATGATTTCAGTTTATTACAAGAAAGAAGTAAGGGTCAGACCTCCACAAATTTTAGGAAAGTAAAGACCACTTGCCAAATTGATAAAGATGATACCACATTTTGGAAAACTATGCATGATTATTGCCTGGTGCCAAAAAGAATACTTTTCGCTTACCTTTGAGCAAAGGCCTGAAGTGAGTGAGCTCAAGTAGAGTTGTCTATTCTATGTTAGAGGTTATACGAAATTATACCACCAGTGTTTCATTTTTTCGAGCCATCTTTCTGCTTTTGAGTAGAAAGCCTCAATTCTACTTTTACAAGTCATTTCTGTTTGTGATTACGTTTGCCATTTGCCATTTTAATTTCTGTGTTCGGGATTGAAACAGCTGGGTGGCACCACATGCTCCTCATAAATCTTAATAGTTGTCTCGTTGCTAAAGAAATAGGGGCCTACCCTTTGCTCCTTTCTTAGCAGAGATATTAGAAAGTCGACCCATGGCAGAAAAAAAAAAAATCAAATTTTGACCTTACAGAGATACTGTTTCTTTTAACGTAATCATTCCTGAATAGAAAAAGAGATTACATTACATCAGCATTTTTCTAGTAAAAAAAAAAAAAAAAATCGCCGATGAGATATAGAAACACAATTTAGAAACTTCTCAAGGCCACAACTTCATTCATATTGTGTATCTAGAGAAAAACGATATACATAATGACTTACTCAAAAACGAGCTAAGTCCTGTTTCGGTGCATATATAAGACAAGTCATGATTTGATACAAGGAATAGCTGGAGGCACTAAGTAGGCTCGTACCTCCCTCTCCATCAACTCTTTAGCAGAAAGGTAGCCATGTTGCACCTTGTTTGAAGCAGAACCACTCAACGAGTTTTATCTGTATTATTGGAGACAAAAAGTGGGGCTTCAGCCCCTAAAACACCCCTTTCATATGCTCCAGCTATTACCAACTCTTTTACGAAAAGGTAAGGATGTTCACTAGTTTCAGCTAGGAACAGGCAATGATGCTCAATCTGTATGAGGGGAAACTAAAGTGGACCTGTGGCCTTTAAAAAAAACCGTCCTATTCCACGGCCAAATTTATGCTGTAATTTCTTTGAAGCAGAATCAGGCAAATAGTTTTGATTTACGCTATTGGAGACGCAATGAGGGTCTACGGCCCCTCCAAAATTTCTCCCCGCTGCTCCCAGTATGAAAGCTTTAGAAGAAAGGTACGGACAATAAACCATGTTTGAGCTTAATCTCTAAGTGATTGGAGAGCAAAAGTAAGCGAGACCCAACCCCACCGCCTCTGTCCTTCCATTACCTATTTTATTTATCCAAAAAGCAGACATTTTACGACTTATTTCAGCCAGAATCACGGGATAATTTTCATTCGTTGCGACTTGAGTGCCAAAGTGGACCCTTGACCTTTCTAACATCTCTTCAATCTTAAAGCTAGCTTTTTAGTGGATACGTAGAGGTATATGGCGCTTTGCTTAAGCAAGATTCAATTAGTATTATTAAAGGCAGAATGTTGAAGTGCTGCACCTGAAACAAGCCTTTCCCCTTCCTAAGCAATTTTTCCGAAAGGCAGGTATGGTACACCTTGTTTGAAGCGAAATCATACGAAAATTCCCAATCCGTTATTAGAGGCAAAATAAGAACCCACAGCCCCTCTATCGTTCACCTGCCTATCTGACAACCGACGTATCAGCGGAAAGGTACACATGTTGCACTTTGTTCGAACCCAAATCGTGCAAGGATGTTCTATCTGAATCATTAGAGGACGCAATTGGCTGTAAGATCTCTCTAGCTATGACATCCAGCCCCATCCCACTTTTTAAGTGAATAGGGAGGGATAGTGAATAGTCAGGCGTTTGATGTTGAACCAGATTCATGCACAGTATTCAACTGGAGCCAGGAAGTAGGTTTGTAACTCCTACAACACCACCAAACCCCTCTCCCTTTCGACTCAAGCAGGCATGTTGTACCTCGTTAGTATATACCAAGGTACCACTTTGCCAAGGCCCCCGTACCAAACAGTTTTTTCTGATAAGTAAACAGGTCATTACACTCGGTCATTACACTCTTTGTCAACGTCTAATTAAAGAATGAGATGCTTGCATCAACAATACAAAGAATAAGCTCAGATACTTAATAGATTTGACGTTTACAAGAGACATTGCTAGAAAGTATTCAATAGCTTATTTGAAAAGTAACGATATAATGACATTGTGACTTGACCTAGCTTTACCTCGCCGATGTGATCTGTATAATACATAAGTAACGTTAGAAAAATAATGTCAATTTAAAAAGAAAGGGCAGAAAAGTGTTTTGAGGGGGATGGGTTGCATAGAGGGGTGACGTGCACGAGGGTTCAGTTAACGGGGATTCAGGTGCACGGGGGGTTTCGGTTATACACGGGTTCAGTTACAAGGGGATTCAGTTACACGGGGGGTATCCCTTTTTTTCTAAAATCGGGCTCCCTGTTTTCAAAATCCCTTTTTCTTCTGAGGCTTGGAGCATTTGTGTCAACAATACAAAGAATAAACTCAGATACTTAATAGATTTGACGTTTACAAGAGACATTGCTAGAAAGTATTCAATAGCTTAATTGAAAAGTAAAGATAGAATGACATTGTGACTTGACCTAGCCTGACCTCGCCGATGTCATCTTTATAATAAATAATTAACGTTTTAAAAATATTGTCAAATGAAAAAGATACAGTAGAAATATTTTTTGAAGGTGATGGGTTATATCGTGGAGTGAAGATCACGAGGGGTTCAGTTAATGAGGATACAGTTTCACTGGTGGTTTCGGCTATACATGTGTTCAGTTACAAGGGGATTCAGTTGCACGGGGGGGTATCCCTTTTTTTCGAAAATCGGGCTCCCTGTTTTCAAAATCCCTCTTTCTTCTGAGGCTTGGAGCATTTGTGTCAACAATACAAAGAATTAGCTCAGATACTTAATAGATTTGACGTTTACAAGAGACATTGCTAGAGAGTATTCAATAGCTTAATTGAAAAGTAACGATAGAATGACTTTGTGACTTGACCTAGCTTTACCTCGCCGATGTGATCTGTATAATACATAAGTAATGTTTAAAAAATATTGTCAATTTAAAAAGAAATGGCTGAAAAGGGTTCTGAGGGGTATGGGTTGCATAGAGGGGTGACTTGCACGAGGGTTCAGTTAAAGGGGATACAGTTTCACGGGGGGTTTCGGTTATACACGGGTTCAGTTACAAGGGGATTCAGTTGCACGGGGGGTATCCCTTTTTTTCGAAAATCGGGCTCCCTGTTTTCAAAATCCCTTTTTCTTCTGAGGCATGGAGCATTTGGTGGCTAGATATTAAACGTAATGAAATTTAGCACGGAGGTTCAGTTGTACAGGGTTTCAGTTATACAGGGGTTCAGTTACATGGGGGTTCCTTGCGTTAAAAAATTAGTTTTTATATATTTTAAAAGATCTTTACGGGGATTTAGATACTCAGATGCCTAAGTCAGTGTGATTTTTCTTTACTTGATTGTCATTAAAATATAAATTTGTGTGTTAAATAAGTAGTTTTTGTATCTTTTAAACGATCTTTACGGGGATTGAGAGACTCAGTTGCATTAGTCAGTGTGTTTTTTCTATACTTGATTGTAATAAAATAATATATTTTTTTGTTAAATAAGTAGTTTTTGTATATTTTAAAAGATCTATACAGGGATTGAGAGACTCAGGTACCTAATTACGTTTGATGTTTCTTTTCTTGATTGTAATTAAATACGAAATTTTTTTTTTAATTTATTATTTTTGTATATTTTAAATGAGCTTTACGGGGATTGATAGACTCAGTTGCATAATTAAGTGTGATTTTTCATTACTTGTTGGTCATTAAAAGCGAAATTTTTATGTTAAAAAATTATTTTTTGTATCTTTTAAAAGAGCTGTCCGGGGATTGAGAGACTCAGTCGCCTAAGTCAGTGTGATTTTTGTTTAAGTGATGGTCATTAAAATCTAAATTTTAGTTTTAAATAATTATTGTTTGTATCTTTTAAAATATCTTTACGGGTATTGAGAGACTCAGTTGCCTAAGTCCGTGTGATTTTTCTTTACTTGTTGGTCATAAAAAAACAAAATTGTGTGTTAAATAAGTAGTTTTTATATATTTTAAAAGAGCTTTACTGGGATTGAGAGACTCAGTTGCCTAATTCCTTGTGATTTTTATTTACTTGTTGGTAATTAAAAAAGAATTTTTTTTGTTAAATAAGTAGTTTTTGTATATTTTAAAATAGCTTTAAGGGGATTGAGAGACTCAGTTGCCTAATTCCGTGTTATTTTTGATTACTTGATGGTCATTAAAAACGAAATTTTTGGGTTAAATAAATAGTTTTTGTATCTTTTAAAAGAGCTTTACGGGGATTGAGAGACTCATATGCCTAATTCCTTCTGTTTTTTGTTTACTTGGTGGTCATTAAAATAGAAATTTTTTTTTTAAATAAGTATATTTTTTATCTTTTACAAGTGATTTAATGGGATGGAGAGACTTAGTTGCCTAATTCCTTGTGATTTTTCTTTACTTTTTAGTCATTAAAAACGAAATTTTTTTGTTATATCATTAGTTTTTGCATCTTTTAAAAGATCTTTAAGGGGATTGAGATACTCAGTTGCCTAATTCCGTGTGATTTTTCTTTACTTGATTTTCATTAAAAACTAAATTTTGGTTTTAAATAAGTAGTTTTTATATCTTTTAAAGGATCTTTACGGGGGGTGAGAGACTC
The DNA here is from genome assembly GCF_049724085.1 of Artemia sp. Qi Xiang Cuo. Taxonomy (NCBI): domain Eukaryota; kingdom Metazoa; phylum Arthropoda; class Branchiopoda; order Anostraca; family Artemiidae; genus Artemia; species Artemia sp. Qi Xiang Cuo. The sequence goes on from NW_028300332.1 coordinate 143,845, forward strand.
TGTTGACTAATTCCGTGTGATTTTTATTTAGTGGGTTGTCATTAAAAAAGAAATTTGTGTGTTATATAATTAGTTTTTGTATCTTTTAAATGATCTTTACGGGGATTGAGAGACTCAGTTGCCTAATTCAGTGTTATTTTTCTTTAATTGGTGGTCATTAAAAAATAATTTTTTGCGTAAAATAAGTAGTATTTATATATTTTAAAATAGCTGTAGGGGGATTGAGAGACTCAGGTGCCTAATTCTGTGTGATTTTTCTTTACGTGCTGGTCATTAAAAAATAATTATTTGTTTTTAATATTTAGTTTTTTTATCTTTTAAAAGATATTTACGGAGAGTGAGTGAGTCAGTCGCCTAATTCCGTGTGATTTTTCTATAGTTGGTGGTCATTCAAATATAAAGATATGCGTTAAATAATTTTTTTTTCTATCTTTTAAAAGAGATTTACGGGGATTGAGAGACTCAGGTGCCTCAGTCCGTGCGATTTTTCTTTAATTGATGGTAATTAAAAATGGAATTTCTGAGTTAAATAAGTATTTTTTCTATATATTAAAAGATCTTTACGGGAATTGAGAGACTCATTTGCCGTACTCTATGTGATTTTTCTTCTTTTCGGTAAAGACATTCGATATCCTAAAAGTGTTTAATTCAAACTTTTTTAAAACTTTGAAATTTTTCAACTTTATTTATTTTTTTTCTTTTTGTACATAACTTAAAATGTCAAAATATGCTTACACTTCTAACACGTGCGCTCTGTGATTGGTCGGAGATACGATGTGAAGGCATCACTGATATTATTTGACTAGTTATTGAAACGACCCAACATATTTCATTTATTAAACAAGTATTTTTTACGGAATTAGATGACAAACACATACTTAATAAATATAAAAAAAAGTGAAGCGGAAGCATTTTTAATAAATTATTTTTAAATAGCACGGTTGTTGTAGCATTGAATGCCGACAAAGAGACGAATATAAACTCTGAGGCAAGTACAAGTGGTAAGCCACATTGACATGTCGATCTGCCTGTTCTTAGGAGAAATGAATTCAATGTATTTAGGATACCAACACAATTCCGCTATTATGTTTGTAGATTTTCGACCTTGATATTTTCAGAGAAGATTGCACTCATTGATAATACCAACATAAAAATACTCCATGATGATATAGGAAAACTCCTTGCTACTGTTTCAGGTAACACATTACCTACTGATACATCCAATCGTCACCTTTCGGGTATTAGCATTCAACGGAAGATCAATAAAAGAAAGGCATACTCTTCTACTAATATCGTAAACCATATCTTGTCTACGTGCCGAAACTGTTACTTGTGTAAAAATAAGGTGATAATAGACAATGAAACTACCAGAAAAATAAAAAGGGGCATTGTCAGAAAATATCACGATGGAATATAAAGATGAATCGATAAAAAACAAAGCACCAGCAAACGTTACTGCCATTAATCAAACAGTCATTGAACCAAATAATACCAAAAACGAAAAGCATATTGAGCCTGTTGATGAGACACCAGTAAAAATTGTCTATGACTCAAAATGGAATAATGATTATTCTACTGATTACGAACTAAGAGAAGACATTAGCTATAATATCAAGAGAGAACATGGTGAACTATTTTATGGAGCAGATTCAAAATGTCCAAAGTTAATCCTTGATATTAATAATGTATCATGGTATATTTTTGTATTAATATTCTACATAGTAATATTTCATTAAAAATATATTATGCATTACATTGTTACGTGTTCATTATTTTTAGAGTACGCTAGCATATCAAACGTTTGAAATGTCCAATAAAACTTCAGAGATGTAAGAAAAGGAATTTGTATAAATCTATTTTCAGACACATGGGAACAAATTCTTTCTTGAATTTGCCCCATGGATAAATAAAAAAAAACATTTCATTCAAGAAATTACGACGAAACTCTAAGTAAGCAACAAACTCTTTCTGGAAGTTACCTCATGGATACACAATGCAGAAATTTCATTTAAGAAATTATCAAAAATTGTAAGTAAGTAGCAAATTCTTTCAAAAAATATGTTAATACGTTTAAGCAATAAATATCTTTAAGCTTAACCAGTCTTTATTCTTTAGAATAGTTTTATTCATTTCATTAAATTAGGAAGAAATTGTAAGTAAGTAACAATAGCTTTCTTGAACTCGATTCCTGGACACAATACAGATATTTAATTCAAGAAATCATAATAAAATCACAATTAATTAATAAAGTCTTTATTGTTTTCACCTATTTGATACACAATACTGAAATTTCATTCAATAAATTATGATTTAATTGTAAATAGGTAACACACTCATGTTAACTCATGGATACACATTGCAAATATTTCATTTAAGGAATTATAAAAAATTTTAAGTAAGTAGCAAATTCAATTGGATACAAAATATGGAAATTTCATTCAAGAAATTATGAAAATTTTTGTAAGTAAGCAACAAATTCCTTATTGATTTCAACTCCATGATATACATTACAAATACTTCATTCAAGAAATTATGACAAAATATAAATTTAGTAACTTTTTTTTTATCTTTATCAAAAAAAAATTTAAATAATATACATTATTTATAAATTTATTTAAATAAATTATTGAAAAAATTATAAGTAATTAACAATTTATTTATTGAATTCAACTCTTGGATACGCAATAATTGAATTTCATTCAATAAATTATGAAAAAAATTGTAACTAAGTACCGAATTCTTTCTGGAATTTACCTGTTGTACAAACAAAAAAGACATTTCGTTCAAGAAATTATGAAAAAATTATAAGTAAGTAACAAACTCTTTATTATTTTCACAAGTTAGATATACAACGTAGAAATTAAATTCAATAAATTATGAAAAAAATATCAGTCTAGGTGGAAAATTCTTTCTTGAATTTACCTGTTGGATAAAAAAAAAAAAACCATTTCGTTCAATAAATTATGAGAAAATTATAATTAATTAACAAAATTTTTTTTTTTAACTTTTTATATATAATAATTATAAATTTAATTAAATAAATTTTTAAAAATTATAATTATAAGAAGAAAAGTAATTATTTAATTAACATGTTTTATAAACAAAAAAAAAAGACATTTAGTTAAATAAACAATTACAAAAGTCTAATTAATTAAAAAAATATATTTTTTTATCGATTTAGATAAACGACTTATAAACTAAATTAATGAAATTATTAAAATATTATCAGTGAGTAACCATTTCTTTATTGAAGTAAACTCTTTGATACACAATACGGAAATATCATTCAAGAAATTATTAAAATATTTGTATGTAAGTAACAAACTCTTTATTAATTTCACCTCTTGAATATACAGTACAGATAATTCATTCAAGAAATTATGAAAAAATCGCAAGTAAGTACCTTTTTTTCTCTTTATCACAAACAATTTTTACTTAGCTACGCGATATAAAAATTTAATTCAAGAAATTCTGAAAAAATTGTCAGTAAGTAACAATTTCTTTCTTGAAGTCAACTCATGGATACACACCATAATTAAATTTTATTAATGAAACTACAAAAAATATTTGTAAGTAAGTAACAAGATCTTTATTGATTTCACCTCTTGAATATAAAGTACAGATACCTTATTCAAGAAACGAGATTAAACATGTTTTGAAACTGCATGCGATTTGTATGTCTTTCCTTGGCATCTTTCCAAACGAGCGGGGATTCCCCCCTGGTTCCTACACATTGCAAAAAAGTGAGCAGTACGAAAACTCCACGGTTTCAACCAGACTGGTTTTTTAGGGACCAATCAGGAGAGATATGCAAAGTCGACATAGCTTTATTTCATTTTTTTTGGGTTCATTTAGACGAGGTTACGTGCGCGCACGTAACCTCGTCTAAATGAACCTTAAAAAAAAATGAAATCTCATCAAAAGGCTCAATATGCTTTTCGTCTTTGGTATTATTTGGTTCAATGACAGTTTGACCAATGGCAGTAACGTTTGCTGGTGCTTTGTTTTTCATCGATTCATCTTTATATTCCATCGTGATATTTTCTGACAAGGCCCCTTTTTATTTTTCTGGCAGTTTCACTGTCTATTATCACATTATTTTTACACAGGTAACAGTTTCAGCACATAGACAAGATATGGTTTACGATATTAGTAGAAGAGTATACCTATCTTTTATTGATCTTCCGTTGAATGCTAAAACCCGAAAGGTGACGATTGGATGTATCAGTAGGTAATGTGTTACCTGCAACGGTAGCAAGGAGTTGTCCTCTATCATCAGTGATTATTTTTATGTTGGTATTTTCTGTGAGCGCAATCTTTTCTGTAGATATCAATCTCGCAAAACCACCAAAATAGGAGTGGAATTTTTTCGTTATTCAAAAGAAGTTTTATTCATTACTGTCATGAAAATGAATGAATAAATTTACAATAGTGCTACCACTTGTACTTGTTTCAAAGTTTAAATATTTCTCTTTGTCAGCATTCAATGCTAAAATAACATTGTTATGTAAACACACTTTATTAAAATGCTCCATCTTCACTTTTTTTTATAGATATGACTTATGTGTTTATCGTTCCACTGCGTAAAAAATACTGATTTAATACATGCAATAGATTAGGTAGTGTCAATAACCGGTCATAGAATACCGGTGGGGAAGTCACATCATGTCTCTGACAAATCACAGAGCGCAATTGATAGAACTGTAATCATATTTTGACATTTTGGGTTATTTACCGAAAGAAAAAAAATAAATAAAGTTGAAAAATTTCGAAGTTTTAAAAAAGTTTGAATTAAACACTTTTAGGATATTGAGTGTCTTTACTGAAAAGAAGAAAAATCACACGGACTCCGGCAACTGAGTCTCTCAATCCCCGTAAATCTCTTTTAAAAGATAAAAAAACTACTTATATAACAAAAAAATTTCATTTTTAATGACCAGCAAGTAAAGAAAAATCGAACGGAATAAGGCAACTGAGTCTCTCAATCCCCGTAAATCTCTTTTAAAAGATACAAAAACTCCTTATTTAAAACAAATATTTATTTTTTATTGACAACCAATTACATAATTAAAACAATGAAAAATTATAATTTCTATCTATATAAACGTAAATATATTAAAAAATTTAAATTAAATAATTATTTAACACAAAAATTTCATTTTTAATGACAAGCAATTAAATAAAAATAGAAAAGAATTAGGCAAATGAGTCTCTCAATCCCCCTAAAGATATTTTAAAAGATAGGAAAAATACTTATTTAACACAAAAATTTATTTTTTAATGACCAACAAGTAAAGAAAAATCACTAGGACTTAGGCAACAGAGTCTCTCAATCCCCGTAAATCTATTTTAAAAGATACAACATCTAATTATATAAAACCCAAATTTCTATTTTAATTACCAACAAGTAAAGAAAATTCCCACGGAATGAGGCAACTGAGTCTCTCAATTCAATTAAAGATATTTTAAAAGATAGAAAAACTACTTCTTTAAAACACAAATATCTATTTTAATTACACACTACTAAAGAAAAATCAAACGGAATTAGGCAACTGAGTCTCTCAATCCCCGTGAATCTCGTTTAAAAGATAGAAAAAGTACTTATTTAAAACAAAAATTTCGTTTTTAATGACGAAAAAGTAAAGAAAAATCACACTGAATTAGGCACCTAAGTCTCTCCATCCCAGTAAAGCTCTTTTAAAAGATACAAAAACTACTTATTTAACAAAAAAATTTATTTTTTAATGACCAACAAGTAAAGAAAAATCACATGGACTTAGGCACATGAGTCTCTCCATCCCCGTAAACATCTTTTAAAAGATACAAAAACTATTTATTTAAAACAAAAATTTCTTTTTTAATTACTAACAAGTAAGGAAAAATCACACGGAATTAGGCAACTGAGTCTCTCAGTCCCCGTAAAGATCTTTTAAAAGATACAAAAACTACTTATATAACACAAAATTTTCTATTTTAATGACAATCAAGTAAATAAAAAACCCAATGAATTATTCAACTGAGTCACTCAATCCCTGTAAAGCTCTTTTAAAAGATACAAAAACAACTTATTTAACAGAAAAATTTAGTTTTTAATGACCACCAAGTAAAGAAAAATCACACGCAATTAGGCAACTGAGTCTCTCAATCACCGTAAAGCACTTTTAAAATATACAAAAACTAATTATTTAATAAAAAAATTTTATTTTTAATGACCAACAATTAAAGAAAAATCACGCGGAATTAGTCGACTGAGTCTCTCAATCCCAGTAAATATATTTTAAAAGATACAAAATCTAATTATTTAAAACAAAAATTTAGTTTTTAATGACAATCAATTAAATAAAAATAACACTCAATTATTAAACTGAATCTCCCAATCCACTTAAAGATCTTTTAAAAGAAACAAAAACAAATAATTTAAAAAAAAACTTAAGTTTTTAATGAACATCAATTAAAGAAAAATCACAAGGAATTATGTCACTGAGTCTCTCAACCCCCCTAAAGATCTTTTAATAGATACAAAAACTACGTATTTAAAACACAATTTTCTTGTTTAAAGTCAACCAAGTTAAGAAAACACACACTGACTTATGCAACTGAGTCTCTCAATCCCCTTAATGATAGTTTAAAAGATACAAAAACTACTTATTTAACACAAAAAATTTTTTTTTAATTGCCATCAAGTATATAAAAATCCCATGGAATTAGTCATCTGAGTCTCTCAATCCATTTAAAGTTCTTTTAAAATATATAAAAACTACTTTTTTTAACGCAAGGAACCCCCATGTAACTGAACCCTTGTATAACTGAAACCCTGTACAACTGAACCTCCGTGCTAAATTTCATTACGTTTAATATCTAACCACCAAATGCTCCAAGCCTCAGAAGAAAAAGGGATTTTGAAAACAGGGAGCCCGATTTTCGAAAAAAGGGATACCCCCGTGCAACTGAATCCACTTGTAACTGAACCCGTGTATAAACGAAACCCCCCATGAAACTGTAGCCTCTTTAACTGAACCCTCGTGCACCTCACCTCTCGATACAACCCATCCTCTTAAAAAAACTTTTCAGCCGTTTCTGTTGAAATTGAAACTATTTTTAAAACTATACTTATTTATTATGCATATCACATCGGAGAGTTAAAGCTAGGTAAAGTCACAATGTCATTATATCGTTACTTTTAAATAAAGCTATTGAATTCTCTCTAGCAATGTCTCTTGTAAACGTCAAATATATTAAGTATCTGAGCTTATTCTTTGTATAGTTGAAACAAATGCTCCAAGCCTCAGAAGAAAAAGGGATTTTGAAAACAGGGAGCCCGATTTTCGAAAAAAGGGATACCCCCGTGCAACTGAATCCCCTTGTAACTGAACCCGTGTATAACCGAAACCCCCCGTGCAACTGTATCCCCTTTAACTGAACCCTCGTGCAAGTCACCCCTCTATGCACCCCATCCCCCTCAAAACACTTTTCAGACATTTCTTTTTAAATTGACAATATTTTTCAAACGTTAATTATTTATTATACAGATCACATCGGCGATGTAAAGATAGGTCAATTCACAATGTCATTCTATCGTTACTTTTCAATTAAGCTATTGAATACTTTCTAGCAATGTCTCTTGTAAACGTCAAATCTATTAAGTATCTGAGTTAATTCTTTGTATTATTGACACAAATGCTACAAGCCACAGAAGAAAGAGGTATTTTGAAAACAGGGAGCTATATTTTCAAAACAAAGGGATTACCACCCGGACCCTGTCTCTCCGGGGCCCGGACCTCGGGGCTCCCTTACCCCCTTCCTGACCCTGGCGCTCCGGGCACGGTCACCGCGTACACGTCACTCCGCTCTGCACCCCCTCCCCTGCAGAACACTGTTCAGCCATGTCTTTTTAAATTGACAATATTTTTCAAACGTTACTTATGTATTATACAGATCACATCGGCGAGGTAAAGCTAGGTCAAGTCACAATATCATTCTATCGTTACTTTTCAATTAAGCTATTGAATACTTTCTAGCAATGTCTCTTGTAAACGTCAAATCTATTAAGTATCTGAGCTTATTCTTTGTATTGTTGATGCAAGCATCTCATTCTTTAATTACCCGTTGACAAAGAGTGTAATGCCCGAGTGTAATGACCTGTTTACCTACCAGAAAAAACTGTTTGGTTCGGGGGCGTTGGCAAAGTAGTACCTTGGAATATACTCTCGTTTGAACCAGAATCATGCAAGGATTTTCCATTGGCGTGATTCAAGAGCCTAAGGACACGAGACAAGCCAATGCCATTTCACTCCTACCGCGAGCTTTCGCGCCTTGTTTGAACCAGATTTCTGCAAAAAAATTAATCTCTATGATTTTAGGACAAAAGCAGGTCCAGTATTCCCCTCCTGAATATCCAACCTCTTACAAACCCATATTTTTAGCAGGAAGGTAGCCGTGTCCCACTTTTTTAGAATCGAAAATATCCAATAATTTTCAATCTAGACGATGAGACAGAAAATGATCCACCTCTGAAACACGCCTACCCATCTCTTCGCAAAGGTTTTAGAACAAAGATAGGCTTGTTGTACCTCTTTTTTTAACCCACGTCCTGCAAGGATGACAGATCTCTTTGCTTAGGGGATCAAATTGGACAAGAAACCCCCCTCCCCCAACAGTCAACTCCTCTCAAACCCAACTTTTTGGCAGAAAGGTAAATTATATTGCGCCTTGTTTAAATCCAAAACCTTCAATGATTTTCATACCATATGATACGAGTCTCAAAATGGGTATATGACGCCTCTAAAACCCTTTACCCAAACGCCCCACCTTTTCAGCAGAAACACGGGCGTGTTGCACGATGTCTGAAGCGCAATCATACAAGAATTTTCAATATGTATGATTGCAGGCAAAAAGAAGGCATATGGGCCCATTCAATGACACCATACCCCAACCCCAGCGGTTCACCAGGAAACCATGTTTTTTCGGACATATTTTTTTTCGCCGATAGGCTCGAAACTTATAGGGGGAAGTATGTTGGGGTAATGAAACATGATAGAGGCTATTTATTTTTATTTCCCCACTAAAATTAATTACAAAAAGATGCTTGATACCCGGACGTGTCTTCTTTTTCTTTCTTTTTTCCCCAGCACTAGCCGGTCACTGATGCATCGTAGGGACGCTGGAATGGGTAACCATCTGAGATTCGCAGACTTTGTGTTTTATTTCCCCCATCCCATAAGGGCGTGCATTAACTGGTGATTATTTTTGATGTTACATAGCATACTTCATCCGAAAGTTCCAAATAAAGACAGTTGATTCACTCACTATTCAAAACCTGATTACAGGTATAATAACCGCTACCGTCACAATATTCTTTCAGAACATTTTTTCAGCAGAAATTTTTCTGCTAATGAAGTAAATCATCATTTTCTTCCTAAACCTCTCACTTTTTCTTCAAATTCTTTCTGACTTTTGGGTTTTCTTAAACTAGATACTAAGCCCAACCAGAGAAAAAGCTATTGCTAATCTTTGAGCTAAGGCCCAAATTCAACAACTACCCTCCTTCCTCCCCATTCACCCATTTTAAAACAAATTAATTTTAACATTTGACCAAGTACGGGGAATCAAAATCAAAAGCTGGTCATTTAGATGGAGACTGGATAAAATCCAACTTGAATGGGGTAATTATTAACTTTGCCACGTACGAAAAGATACGCGCAAACAGCATCCTGAAAGAGACGCGTTTTTATTGGCTGCCAGTGACGAAAACTAGCTGCAATCGCGGCTCTTCAGGTTCTTTGTCTTTGGTCGAAATTAGTTTAGCTTGCCCAAATGGGTAATATATGTTAGGAACTGTGGACAAAGCGAAAACCAAAATCAGCACTATTTCTTTACTCTTATGTCTTGGGCTGAGTTAATTGAAACAGGGCTTGATTTAAATGGTAGCCGGCGTTTACCCCCCGGTAAATACCCCCCCCCCCCCCCTAGAAAATAAGGCTTTCCAAACTTGAGAATTTTATTTGAGTTTTATTTCTTTAATTTCCGTTGGGGGAAGGAATTTCGGTACTTGTGTATTATGCGCCATTCACTCAAGTTTACGTTGTGTAAAATTCGAGAATACACCGGTTTTTTGGTTAGTTTCTTCGTTACTTTAGAAACAAATTTGGGCTATATATTTGCACATTAGGGGGGTGGGGGTGAAGCATAGCATATATTTAATACGTAACCTAACCTAGGTACCTTCCCCCCACCCCCAAAAATCCAAAAAACCACAGTTTAATATCGTATGTTCCAAATACTTTACACTATAATTGCCTGCTCTACAACAGATAAGACGTCACAAAACGGGTTGCATCATTGCCAATCTATAGTGTTCAAGCCGAGAGGCCCTGATAATGCGAAAGTACCAAAGACTGTCTTCCCAGGGATCAAGTGCTCAGTCGCAAATTCATATGAACTTTGTGGCTTCAAAATTTACCAGGCAGATAAAGGAGAGGCCAGTTGTGGATCCTTCGTTAGCATATCCCTCCGAGAATTCGATTTTAGAAATATCTTTTATAATTCCTAATCCTTTCCCTAATAATTTGCATAGGTTTTGCGCTTTTTCTCAATTGTGCATCTTCGCCGGGCCCCACCAAGAAAAACTGCGGACTTGCATACCGTGGGCCATTTTTGGCATTTTTCTTTTGGTTTAAATACACAAAGTACACCCAGAACTGACCCCAGTGTATAAGAAACGACCCAGCGAGTAAGGAATAATTGTGTAACGGGAGTAACACTGATTTTGTTCTTTTTTTTCTTTCTTTTTTTATGCCGATGATTTCAGTTTATTACAAGAAAGAAGTAAGGGTCGGACCTCCACAAATTTTAGGAAAGTAAAGACCACTTGCCAAATTGATAAAGATGATACCACATTTTGGAAAACTATGCATGATTATTGCCTGGTGCCAAAAAGAATACTTTTCGCTTACCTTTGAGCAAAGGCCTGAAGTGAGTGAGCTCAAGTAGAGTTGTCTATTCTATGTTAGAGGTTATACGAAATTATACCACCAGTGTTTCATTTTTTCGAGCCATCTTTCTGCTTTTGAGTAGAAAGCCTCACTTCTACTTTTACAAGTCATTTCTGTTTGTGATTACGACTGAGTTTGCCATTTTAATTTCTGTGTTCGGGATTGAAACAGCTGGGTGGCACCACATGCTCCTCATAAATCTTAATAGTTGTCTCGTTGCTAAAGAAATAGGGGCCTACCCTTTGCTCCTTTCTTAGCAGAGATATTAGAAAGTCGACCCATGGCAGAAAAAAAAATCAAATTTTGACCTTACAGAGATACTGTTTCTTTTAACGGAATCATTCCTGAATAGAACAAGAGAGTACATTACATCAGCATTTTTCTAGTAAAAAAAAAAAAAAAAATCGCCGATGAGATATAGAAACACAATTTAGAAAATTCTCAAGGCCACAACTTCATTCATATTGTGTATCTAGAGAAAAACGATATACATAATGACTTACTCAAAAACGAGCTAAGTCCTGTTTCGGTGCATATATAAGACAAGTCATGATTTGATACAAGGAATAGCTGGAGGCACTAAGTAGGCTCGTACCTCCCTCTCCATCAACTCTTTAGCAGAAAGGTAGCCATGTTGCACCTTGTTTGAAGCAGAACCACTCAACGAGTTTTATCTGTATTATTGGAGACAAAAAGTGGGGCTTCAGCCCCTAAAACACCCCTTTCATATGCTCCAGCTATTACCAACTCTTTTACGAAAAGGTAAGGATGTTCACTAGTTTCAGCTAGGAACAGGCAATGATGCTCAATCTGTATGAGGGGAAACTAAAGTGGACCTGTGGCCTTTAAAAAAAACCGTCCTATTCCACGGCCAAATTTATGCTGTAATTTCTTTGAAGCAGAATCAGGCAAATAGTTTTGATTTACGCTATTGGAGACGCAATGAGGGTCTACGGCCCCTCCAAAATTTCTCCCCGCTGCTCCCAGTATGAAAGCTTTAGAAGAAAGGTACGGACAATAAACCATGTTTGAGCTTAATCTCTAAGTGATTGGTGAGCAAAAGTAAGCGAGACCCAACCCCACCGCCTCTGTCCTTCCATTACCTATTTTATTTATCCAAAAAGCAGACATTTTACGACTTATTTCAGCCAGAATCACGGGATAATTTTCATTCGTTGCGACTTGAGTGCCAAAGTGGACCCTTGACCTTTCTAACATCTCTTCAATCTTAAAGCTAGCTTTTTAGTGGATACGTAGAGGTATATGGCGCTTTGCTTAAGCAAGATTCAATTAGTATTATTAAAGGCAGAATGTTGAAGTGCTGCACCTGAAACAAGCCTTTCCCCTTCCTAAGCAATTTTTCCGAAAGGCAGGTATGGTACACCTTGTTTGAAGCGAAATCATACGAAAATTCCCAATCCGTTATTAGAGGCAAAATAAGAACCCACAGCCCCTCTATCGTTCACCTGCCTATCTGACAACCGACGTATCAGCGGAAAGGTACACATGTTGCACTTTGTTCGAACCCAAATCGTGCAAGGATGTTCTATCTGAATCATTAGAGGACGCAATTGGCTGTAAGATCTCTCTAGCTATGACATCCAGCCCCATCCCACTTTTTAAGTGAATAGGGAGGGATAGTGAATAGTCAGGCGTTTGATGTTGAACCAGATTCATGCACAGTATTCAACTGGAGCCAGGAAGTAGGTTTGTAACTCCTACAACACCACCAAACCCCTCTCCCTTTCGACTCAAGCAGGCATGTTGTACCTCGTTTGAACCAGAATCATGCAAGGATTTTCCATTGGCGTGATTCAAGAGCCTAAGGACACGAGACAAGCCAATGCCATTTCACTCCTACCGCGAGCTTTCGCGCCTTGTTTGAACCAGATTTCTGCAAAAAATTTAATCTCTATGATTTTAGGACAAAAGCGGGTCCAGTATTCCCCTCCTGAATATCCAACCTCTTACAAACCCATATTTTTAGCAGGAAGGTAGCCGTGTCCCACTTTTTTAGAATCGAAAATATCCAATAATTTTCAATCTAGACGATGAGACAGAAAATGATCCGCCTCTGAAACACGCCTACCCATCTCTTCGCAAAGGTTTTAGAACAAAGATAGGCTTGTTGTACCTCTTTTTTTAACCCACGTCCTGCAAGGATGACAGATCTCTTTGCTTAGGGGATCAAATTGGACAAGAACCCCCCCTCCCCCAACATTCAACTCCTCTCAAACCCAACTTTTTGGCAGAAAGGTAAATTATATTGCGCCTTGTTTAAATCCAAAACCTTCAATGATTTTCATACCATATGATACGAGTCTCAAAATGGGTATATGACGCCTCTAAAACCCTTTACCCAAACGCCCCACCTTTTCAGCAGAAACACGGGCGTGTTGCACGATGTCTGAAGCGCAATCATACAAGAATTTTCAATATGTATGATTGCAGGCAAAAAGAAGGCATATGGGCCCGATCAATGACACCATACCCCAACCCCAGCGGTTCACCAGGAAACCATGTTTTTTCGGACATATTTTTTTTCGCCGATAGGCTTGAAACTTATAGGGGGAAGTATGTTGGGGTAATGAAACATGATAGAGGCTATTTATTTTTATTTCCCCACTAAAATTAATTACAAAAAGATGCTTGATACCCGGACGTGTCTTCTTTTTCTTTCTTTTTTCCCCAGCACTAGCCGGTCACTGATGCATCGTAGGGACGCTGGAATGGGTAACCATCTGAGATTCGCAGACTTTGTGTTTTATTTCCCCCATCCCATAAGGGCGTGCATTAACTGGTGATTATTTTTGATGTTACATAGCATACTTCATCCGAAAGTTCCAAATAAAGACAGTTGATTCACTCACTATTCAAAACCTGATTACAGGTATAATAACCGCTACCGTCACAATATTCTTTAAGAACATTTTTTCAGCAGAAATTTTTCTGCTAATGAAGTAAATCATCATTTTCTTCCTAAACCTCTCAATTTTTCTTCAAATTCTTTCTGACTTTTCGGTTTTCTTAAACTAGATACTAAGCCCAACCAGAGAAAAAGCTATTGCTAATCTTTGAGCTAAGGCCCAAATTCAACAACTACCCTCCTTCCTCCCCATTCACCCATTTTAAAACAAATTAATTTTAACATTTGACCAAGTACGGGGAATCAAAATCAAAAGCTGGTCATTTAGATGGAGACTGGATAAAATCCAACTTGAATGGGGTAATTATTAACTTTGCCACGTACGAAAAGATACGCGCAAACAGCATCCTGAAAGAGAAGCGTTTTTATTGGCTGCCAGTGACGAAAACTAGCTGCAATCGCGGCTCTGCAGGTTCTTTGTCTTTGGTCGAAATTAGTTCAGCTTGCCCAAATGGGTAATATATGTTAGGAACTGTGGACAAAGCGAAAACCAAAATCAGCACTATTTCTTTACTCTTATGTCTTGGGCTGAGTTAAGTGAAACAGGGCTTGATTTAAATGGTGGCCGGCGTTTACCCCCCGGTAAATACCCCCCCCCCATAGAAAATAAGGCTTTCCAAACTTGAGAATTTTATTTGAGTTTTATTTCTTTAATTTCCGTTGGGGGAAGGAATTTCGGTACTTGTGTATTATGCGCCACTCACTCAAGTTTACGTTGTGTAAAATTCGAGAATACACCGGTTTTTTGGTTAGTTTCTTCGTTACTTTAGAAACAAATTTGGGCTATATATTTGCACATTAGGGGGGGGGGTAAAGTAGGTACAATTATTCTTCATATTATGAAGTAACAATTGTTTTCTGACTTCAAACTATCCAAATACTTTAACCCCACCCCCTTATGTGCAAATATATAGCCCAAATCGTATATTTCCCATATATTCTCTCACTTTTCTTTGTCTTGTCTCCCGCTAGGCTTAAAAAAACTAACGAAAAAACTGGTTTTGTTCTCGAGTTTTACACAGCGTAAACTTGAGTGAGTGGTGCAAAATGCACAAGTACCAAAATTCCTTCCCCCTGTCGAAAAAAAAAATAAAAATAAAACTCAAATAAAATTCTCAAATTTGGAAAGCCTTATTTTCCAGGGGGTGGGGGGTACTTTCCGTAAGGGGAGGGGGTATTTTCCGAGAGGGGGGTGTATTGTCCGTGGAGGGGGGGATTCTCCGGGGGTATATTCCGGGAGGGTATTTTCCGCGGGGAGGTATTTTCAGAGGGGGGAGGGTAATCGCCAGGGGGTAAACACCTAGAACCGATTTAAATGGAGGTTGAGTTATAAAAAGATTGAGTTAAACAGGGGTTGATTCAAATGTGGGTTCAGTTAATTGAGGTTGAGTTGTACGGGGGTCCAGTTAAACAGGGGTTCAGTTGCACATAGGTCCAGTTAAACGGGGGCTCAGTTGCACGAAGGTTTAGTTAATTGGGGTTGAGTAGGACGGAAGTTCAGGAGCACGAGGGTTCAGTTAAGTAGGGTTCAGTTGCATTGGGGTTCAGTTACACGGGATTTAGTTAAACGATGGTTCAGTTACACCGTTATACGCAAACCCTATTACGTGTCTTTTTTTTCGCTTTAAATGCATTTGAGTGTGATGTCAATCACATAATTTTTTTTTTCAAAATTAAGGTTCTAAAGTATAGTCAGCCGAAGAAAGTAGGTCCTGCTCCTGACCCACCAAAATATTGTCATGCCCCACCGGTGGGGTCTGCGTCCAACGTTGGGAATCACGGCTTTAAAGAAACTGAGAAGACGTATCAGTCTTAATTTAGAATGAAATATTGGCTAAGGAGCATGAACCTAAGTCAAACCTTCCCGTGCCCTTACTTGGGCAATTCAATTAGTCCTAAAAGCAGAACCATTAGATTCCTTATTTTGTACTCTTTCGAAATATCATGGCCACTTTTCCGACAATACATCCCTACCCCCTTAATGGTCCCATATATAGCCCTAGACAAATATAAAAAACTAAAAGAAAACAATAGAACAACGAAATTCTGATTTATAACACAGACTACGACATGTTTCTAATTAGAATATCATGTTTCCTTCCACTGTTATCCAACTTTTAAAATCATTTCCAATGAGACATTTTTTTTCGTATTCTATAATTCTTACTCAGGCCAATCTAAATTTCATCGTATCGAGACTGCGGCAGTGAATCCGTTTCAACAAATACCCCATTACGTATTAATAGATTGAATTAACGTAGAAATATATTATTGGGGCTATACCTGGGGCAACCAACAAGGGCTGGTGTGTCTGTTTTCAGAATAGAAAAGATAATATTTGGAAAGAGGGACACGAACGACAAAAAGGGAATCTAATGGTACTACTTTTATTTGTTTAGCATGTTATCTTCGGAAGTGGCAATCAGCTATATACCTACTAGAAAAATGCCCCCCCCCCCGTATGTTTTCGTGACTTGTCCTGTATTTATGGTTGTACAAAAAAAAATTGGAGATAGCGGAGTATAGGCAGCAACAACAAACTCCCCGATTGCAACACAGCGCCATGGTTCAAACACAAAACACAACGTTGCTTCCAGACAAGTTTAAATAAATAGTAGAGGTAATGTATAAATAGTCCCACCAATTGCTTATTACCTGGAAGTTTGAATTTCAACCTACCTGATGGTAAAAACTATGGGATCCTTTACGCTTCCAATTTTAGCATCCCATTCTAAACAAGGGGAATCAAGGAATCCCAGGGTGCTCTGAATTTTCCTTGAATTAGAAGGATGGTCATTTGTTTCAAAAATTTTGTTTCGACTACTACAGCACCAGAAACCAGAGTATCCATTATTGCTACTTGTTTCAAACGCACTATCAGATGCATAACTCTGTTCAGTGTCAACACCATAAATCCCTGATTCAAATTCTGGAACAAACATTTTCGATTGAGAATTCGATTTCTCACTTAGTCTTACCAGCGAAAGGATTTTTTGAACAAACTTCATCATGAAAATTTTCTTCTATACAGAAACAAGTCGATGACACATCTTTTTCCAGGTATTAGAAAAACTGACGACACTTGCCCATTACTGTATAGTCACCAGGTAATGACGTACCACACAATAGTTTTCACAGTAGGTCACTAGGCTCTTCCAAATTCCAGAATTTCTAAGCCATGATTGTAATAAAATAGCAAGTCTAAAATTGTCAACTAAACGGCAGGATTATAAAGTTTTAACCACTGAGCTTACAAAAACGTACGGAATTCGCTAATCCAAAATCTCAATACTAGTTGAAAATCAATTCCACAAATAAAAAATCAAAACCCAAAATCTCATTTTTGAATTTTCACAGAGTATTTTAAAAAGACGTAATTTACGGTGATGTCCATAAGGAGTAAAAATAACTATTGTAATTAACAGTATTTTCTCCAGTGAAACCAAATAACAACTGTGACATTCAAGTATTCGAGCAATGAGCACAGAAGAGATTTTTGGGAACCGCCTTCTCCCAATTGCGTGCTGGTTGACCAATTACGGTTATTGTGCTTCACGTTGGAGTCCCCTCAGGGAGTTCACATTGTGACCTCTTTTCATTTTGTATATCCAGGAATTATATAAAAAGAAAGTTGAATAGCATTCGTTCCAAATGTATTAGTTAGGTAATTTAGATAATTGGTAATCCTTGGTAAACTGCATTTTGCCGCAACATCGACATTTAAAACAGGAATATTCACGCACAAATGCATAAATTTATGTCGAGGGTGGGTTTATATTGGAGAGGGGGGGGGGGGGGTAAAAAAACGAAAAAGAAATTGTAACCTTAAATGTTTTAAAAATTTTGCGCTTCAGGGTCAATGCAGGATTTAATCCAGGATCAATCTAGAATTTAATCCAGGGTCAATCAAGGTCATGCACATCCAGGATTTTTGTTCGGTGGTTTTTTTTTCAGGGATGAGGAGAGGCACAAAAAAACTTTAAAAAACACATCAAAAACGTGTTTTATGCACTTTTATTATGTTTTTTTATGAGTTTGGACCATTTGGATACGGCCATGGAGAAACTATTTATTTTCTTTTGGCCTCATCTCCCTAAATAATTAGTCATTTTTTGTAACCGAAGAAAACCCATTCATGAAAGATTCTATATTCTTATATAAAAATACGCCAAATGAAGGTTAACAAATAAATAAAATATAAATCAAACAGTTCGTGGTAACAAACTGTAAGTAGGGAGCGACGCGGCTCAATAGTAGCCGAAACTAAAAAAAAAAGCGGAATGTTGATACCGATAGATATATAAAAAAACCCGCTGCTTATGCTGATTCCTAATATATATATATATATATACAAGTTTCACTAACGTATTTACTGGCTTACGCCTTTACTATAGCTACTAAACATCCAAAGAGGGTACATTTATTATAAATTTTCACATTCTGGGGGAGGGATCAAATCTCAACATTCCCGACTCTAAGCTTGAACTCAGAATAAATATTTAGCGTCTTTAAGATTTCTACGTAAAGGCCAGCACTTTCGAAAACGAAATAATTTTATTAATAAGCAATAAAAAGATTGATGATAAAACACGGGTGGAAACCAATCTGTCAATTCCCGAAATCTTTCCAACACTTAAGCAGCGGCAAAGAAATTCACAGTTAATTGTTGCTAATCATTTGCACTGAGGTTTTTGACTTTCTTTATAAAATATTTAAGTACAGTTATAGCTGGTGTGAGCAAACCTAAAAAAAGCATATGCTAAACAGTTTTGTCCTTAATTAACGGGATTGCGGTATCTTCTTCACATGTTATCAATTACACAAATTGAAAAAGCACTCAAATTAACAACAATTTTATCAAACAGTTCGTGGTAACGAACTGTAAGTAAGGAGCGACCCGGCTCAATGGTAACCGAAACTCTAAAAAACGGGATTTTGATACCAATAGATACATCAAAAGAATCAGATTTTAATTCTGATTTCAAATATATAAGTTTCATTAAGTTTAATCTTACCCATCAAAAGTTACGTGCCTGAGAAAATTTGGCTGATTTTCGAAAAAAGGGGGAAAGACCCCTAAAAGTTATAGAACCTGAATGAAAATCACACCATCATATTCAGCTTATCAGATAACCCTACTGTTGAGGTTTAAAGCTCCTATCTACAAAAATGTGTAATTTTCCATTTTCTGCCCTAATAAAGATCACGGTTGCGTGTTTTGTTTTTTTTTGGTTTTTTTTTTTTTTTTTTGTTTTTTTTTTCCCCAGGGGTGTTCGTATAGACCCAGTGGTCCTAGAATATAATGGGAGGGCTCATTGGAAATTAAAAGTTCTAGTGCCCTTTTTAAGTGACCAAAAAAAATGGAGGGCAACTAGGCCCCCTCCCACGCTCATTTTTTTCCCAAAGTCACCCGATCAAAATTTTGAGATAGCCATTTTGTTCAGCATGGTCGAAAATATGATAAAAATGTCTTTTAGGATGACTGGATCCCCCCAAGTCCCGAGGGTGTGGTATTATTTTTTTTAAATTTTATCTTTTTTAAATGTGTTTTTTTTCTTGTTTTTTTTCTACTTACTTTTTCAGTGGTTTTTTTTTCTGGTTGGCGGGGGAAGGAGAGGGTCGGGGGCTATATGGAAGGATCTTTCCATGAAGGAAGTTTTCATGGGGGAAGGGACATTGCTATGAAGGGGGCGCCGGATTTCCCAGCATTATTAAAGAAAAAGATCAGGAATTAAATAAAAAAGAACAAGTTTTTCAACTGATCAACTGATTGTGATTAAGAGGTCATTTTTAAAGAACTGGAAAAAAAATTCGAACTATAGTTTAAAGAGCAGGGTATTGACTAGGGGGCGAACCCCCTAATATACGTGTTAAAAATTTATGAATATAGAAGTTCGTTACGTAAGTTAATTCTAAGTTACGTATATTTATTACTAATAAAAACGTTCGTAAATAAAATTAAACAAGTTTCGAAAAAGCCATTTAACCAAATATAATATGCAAATTTTGTTTTAATTATTCATGTACGGTGAGCCAAAATCAAAACCTGCATTAATTCAAAAACGTTCAAAAATTAAATAAAAAAAACAAGTTTTTTTAACTGAAAGTAAGGAACGACGTTAAAACTTAAAACGAACAGAAATTATTCCGTATATGAAGGGGGCTGTCCCCCTCCTCAACGCCTCGCTCTTTACGCTAAAGTTTGACTTTCTCACAACTCTATTTTTTTAAACAATAAAAAAACTTTAGCGTAAAGAGCGAGGCGTTGAGGAGGGGGACAGCCCCCTTCATATACGGAATAATTTCTGTTCGTTTTAAGTTTTAACGTCGTTCCTTACTTTCAGTTAAAAAAACTTGTTTTTTTTTTTTATTTATAGAGTCAATTGCTTGACTTGATTTGAATTTTACTGGAAACACTCGGTCAAATACAAGCGCAGGAATTTTCTTCTATTGAGAGCATACTTTCGCATACATCAGGACCTGTTGCTGTTTTATTCTTACTCCCAACAAGACTAGACACGTACAGAAAAATGTGATTTGGGAAACGGCAGCTAGGATGTTTAGCTGAAACAGTATATATGTATGCATATATATATATATATATATATATATATATATATATATATATATATATATATATATATATATATATATATATATATATATATATATATATATATATATATATATATCACCCTTTTCCTTTTTAATTTTGCTGACAGAAATTACAATAAATAACCGAGTCAAACTCAAAACGAGCAGAAATTAACATATTTGCACTATACTGAAAAAATATAAATGTTTTTACTTTTATAACTTTAACAAATCAAATAATATTAACATTTTGATTGGTAAATATCAGTATATGTATATTTAACTGACAATGCACATTCATTTGTATTTTTTTCAGTAAATTTCGTTCTGGCCCTGGGAAGGCATAGGGGTTTAGAGTCCAATTTATGTTAATTTCTGCTCGTTTTGAGTTCGACTCGGTTATTTATTGTAATTTCTGATTGTTTTGGGTTTCATTTATTTATTGATGCTGATTTGTGGTAGTTTCACGCTTGGTAGATTATTTGATTTTATTTTTGCTCATTTTTGGTTTAATGGAGTTATTTACTTTTCTTTGAAAAACTTATTTTGTGGAAAAAGTTTTTTTAATTAATTTATGTTCGTTTTATATTGACATAGTCTTTTCAGAGAAAAAGCAAACAATGCTTTAAATCTTTTCTTTTTTTTAAGACTTTATAGTTTGGGCTGCTATTTGTATGCCGGAGAAAAATTTTCAGCAATTTTTAATAACATACACCCTTTTAAAAATCTGGACAAAAATAGTAGTGTTTAATTTAGTTTCATACCTCCTCTAGTTGACCTGAAATGGAAAACTTGATACCATTCGCAAAAAAATCTGTTTACTTTTTTTGATAGCTTGGGATACCCTCAGTCGTTCTTGGAATACTGCTAAGATGCCTTATTGTGAATTAGCATTAACACAGTGAATTTTGATTCAATCTTAAGGCAACATTTAGTTTTTAAACATATTGGGCTAATGGGAGGGTGGGGGTGGGAGGAGGAATAGTTGCCCTTCAATCAATTTCGACTATTAAAAAGGGCAGCAACCCTTCCTATTTTCAATCGAATGAGCTCTTTTCGAAGTTCCCACGACAACTCCTTCGATAAGAAGTGCCCTGGTCTAAACAAAAACAAAAATAATAGATTATACCCAAATCGATCTTTACTATAAAAATGTCAAGCCTTCCAATCACTTTTGATTATTAAACAGGACACTAGGCCTTTCGATTTCCAATCGAATGAGCCCTTTTTGAAACGACAACACTTTCTATAAACACCTTATATGCCCCCAGGGTATAAATTACAACCCTAATCCTAAGGGCTGTTAGGGTGGTTGTCATCCTCTAAGACCTAATTTCCAGAACTTTCAACTACGTTAAACAAAATGGCTATCTCAAAATTTTGATTGGATGTGTTTGGGTAAATGGTGGGCATGAGAGGGGCGGTAGTCACTCTCCAATCACTTTCTACTGTTAAAAACGGCACTAGCCCTTTCAATTTCCAATCAAATGAGCCCTTTTGAAGTTTCTACGACAACACTTTGCCCCCAGCCCTGAGGGCTGCGGGGGTGTCATTCTCAAAGACCTAATTTCCAGAACTTTCTACTACGTTGAACAAAATGGCTATCTGAAAATTTTGATTGCATTTTTTTGGAGGAATGGTGGGCGTGAGAGGGGGGTTAGTTACCCTCCAATCACTTTCGACTATTAAAAAGGGCACTAGCTCTCTCAATTTCCCATGGAACGAGCCCCTTTTGAAGTTTTACGACAACTCTATCTATAAAAACCTTATATGCCCCCAGGGCATAACTTACAACCCTTGACCTTGGGGCTCTGGGAGGTTTGTCATCCTTAAATACATAATGTCCAGAACTTTCAACTACGTTGAACAAAATGGCTATCTCTAAACTTTGATTGAGAGTTTTTTTACAAATGGTAGGTGTGAGATGGAGGTTATTTACTCTCCACTCATTTTCAACTATAAACAGGGCAATTTCAATTTCCCATCAAATGAACCCTTTCTAAAATTTCTACAACTTTCTACATAAATTATATATGCCCCCAGGGCTTAACTTACAACCCTTGCACTGAGGTCTCTGAGGGGGTTTTCATCCAAAAAGAAATAATTTCAAGAACTTTCAACTACGTTGAACAAAATAGATATCTCAAAATTTTGATTGGATGTGTTTGGGAAAATGGTGGGGGTGAGAGGGGCGTTAGTCGCTCTTCAATCACTTTCAACTACTAAAAAAGGCACTAGCCCTTTCAATTTCCAATTGAATGAGCTTCTTTGAAGCTTCTACGACAACGCTTTCAATAAAAACCTTATATGCCCCCAGGGCATAACTTACAACCCTTGACCGGAGGGCTGTGGGGGGAGGGATTGTTATTCTTAACGACCTAATTTCCAAAACTTTCAACTACGTTGAACAAAATGGCTATCTAAAAATTTTTATTGGATGTTTTTGGGGGAAAGGTGGGCGTGAGATTATTCTCCAATTACTCTCCACTCACTTTCGACTATTAAAAAGGGCGATTTTAATTTCGAAACAAATGAGCCCTTTTTGAAATTTTTACACCAACTTTCTATATAAACCTTATATGCCCCCGGGCATAACTTACAACCCTTGCACTGAGGGCTCTGATGGGGTTATCATTCTAAAAGACCTAATTTCCCGAACTTTCGACTACGCTGAACAAAATGGATATCTCAAAATTTTGATTGGATGTGTTTGGGGAAATAGTGGGAGGGAGAGGGTGGTTAGTTCCCCTTCAATCACTTTTGACTATTAAAAGGGCACTAGCCCTTTCAATTTTCAATTGAATGGGCCCTGTTGAAGTTTCTACAACATCGCTTTCTAGGAAAACCTTACTTTCTCCCAGGGCATAACTTACAACCCTTGCCCTGAGGGTTGTGGGGGGGGATGGGTTGTCATTATTAAAGACCTAATTTCCAAAACTTTCAACTACGTTGAATAAAATGGCTATCTAAAAATTTTGATTGGATATGTTTGGGGAAAAGATGGTCGTGAGAGTTGCCCTCAAATCACTTTCGACTATTAAAAAGGGTACTAGCCCTTTGAATTTCCAATCGAATGAGCCCTTTTTCAAGTTTCTACGACAAAGATTTCAATAAAAAACCTTATATGCCCCTAGGGCATAACTTATAACCCTTGCCCTGGAGACTGTGGGGGGAATGTCGTGCTCAAAGATATAATTTTCAGAACTTTAAACTGCGTAGAACAAAATGGCTATATCAAAATTTTTATTGGATATGTTTGGGGAATTTGTGTGCTTGGAATGGGTGTTAGTTGCCTTCCAATCACTTTCGACTATTAAAAAAGGCACTAGCCATTTCAATTTCCAATCGAAGGAGCCCTTTTTGAAGTTTATACGACAACGCATTCTATAAAAACTGTATATGCCCCCAGGGCATAACTTACAACCGTTGCCCTAAGGGCTGAGGGGGAGTGTCCTCCTCTGAACAAAATGGCTATCTAACGCTGAACAAAATGGCTATCTAAAAATTTTGATTGGATGTGTTTGGGGAAAAGGTGGGCGAGAGAGGGGGGTTAGTTGCCCCCAATTCACTGTCAATTATTAAAAAGGACGCTAGACCTATGAATTTCCAATCAAATGTATCCTTTTTCAAATTTCTACGACAAAGATTTCAATAAAAACTTATATACCCCCAGGGCATAACTTATAACCCTTGCCCTGAAGATTGTGGGGGGAGTGTCCTGCTCATAGGTATAATTTCCTCAACTTTAAACTGCGTGGAACAAAATGGGTATCTCAAAATTTTGATTGGATGTGTTTGGGGAAATGGTGGGCGTGGAAGGGGTGTTAGATGCCTTCTAATTACTTTCGACTATTAAAAAGGGCACTAGCCATTTCAATTTCTAATCGAATCAGCCCTTTTTGAAGTTTCTACGACAAGGGTTGTGGGGGAGTGTCCTCCTCAAAAACATATTTTCTATCCGGAAATCAACTACGCTGAACAAAATGGCTATCTCAAAATTTTGATTGGATATGTTTGGGGGAATGATGGGCGTAGGGGGGGTGATAGTTGCCCTCCAATCACTTTCGACTATTAAAAAGGGCACTAGCCACCCCAATTTCCAATCAAATGAGCCCTTTTCGAAGTTTCTACGACAACTCCTTCGATATGAAGTGCCCGGGTATGGAGAAAAAAATATAATAATAATACAATGTGCCAACATCATTCTTTACTTAGGTAACGCTATTGCGCTGCCTATGATCGCTGATCAAAGTTTATGTTATTTGTGCCTTTCATTTATGTTATTTTACTGTGCTAATGGTTGCATATTTGGCTTTAAAACAAATTTATTTGTATATATATCTAGTGTGCATAACAACTGTGCCAAACAAATTTTGAATGCACACCCACTATAATTTACCCCCCCCCCCCCTAATACTCACATCTATAGCCCAAATTTATTTATAAAATAACGAAGAAACTAACGAACCGGTGTGTTCTCGAATTTTACACAACGTAAACTTGAGTGAGTGGCGCATGCTACACAAGTACCGAAATTCCTTCCCCCTTCGGAAATTAAAAAAATAAAACTCAAATAAAATTCTTAAATTTGGAAAGTTTATTTACGGGGGGGGGGGGGTATTTTACTCGGGGGGAGGGGGGGTATTTTCCAAGGGGTTACCGCCAGGGGGGGGTTAAACGCATAGAACCGGATGGATTGGAGTCTCTCGTCTTCAATATGGTTCTAGGCAAATACCCCCCTCCCCGGAAAATACCCCCCGCGGAAAATCCCCCAACGGAAAAAAATCCTCGGAAAATACCCCCCGGAAAATACCCCCCCGCGCTAACCATCCGCAACAGACATTGCAACAGTATATTCATTTTCACATGGGGTCCCAATCCAGCCCATGTCCGCCATTTCCATCATACAAGCCCAATTTTTTTGGGTTCTATAATTGTACCCTTATACTGTGCTTCTCTCCGCCTAGTCTCTCTCCAATCATCTTCCAAATAGTACCTATTCATTGGCACAACTCAGCCCCACAATCTGAGCGAATTTCAATTTTTCAAATTTTGGGTCATTTGCCTGGGACTCTTGGCAGGTGGGTGCTCCCAAAAAATGTCGCGATTTTTTCTGTTGCTCTAGCAGTTGTTCACGGATGTCTAATGCCGTGACTGGTTAGACCGATGCTCAGGCTGTAACCATATGTCAAACATACATCAGCAATATTTTTTTCATTTTCACTTGGAATCCCAATCTAGCCCATGTCCATCGCTTAGCATTCAAGCTTCTCTCTTCAGGATAGGCGGGGAGGGGGTGCCCGTCGTCTCCAATCACTTTCTAAATAGTATCTATTCATTGCCTCAGCTCATTCCAGCATTCTGAGCAAATTTGATTTTTCACTATTTTCAACGCATAGTGATTATCATCAGGGGTTCAGGATGCAAATTTTTAATTCATTATTAGACAAAATTTGGACATTTTTAGTGTTCAGTGTTCAGATTGGAGCCTTGGGGTCTGACTATATGGGCTAGATTTTTTAAGGCCTGAATCCTAAGCGATGGACATGGGCTAGATTGGGACCCCGTGTGAAAATGAAAAAAATATTGTTGGTATGTGTGTAGCGCATGCATGGTTACCGCTAGGGAAACAGTCTAACCGTTCACGGCTTTAGGCATCCGTGAATAAGTTCTAAGACGAGAGAGGAATTTAGGACAATTTTTGGAGGCGCCCACCTGCCCAGAGTCACAGGCAAGTGACCCTAAACTTGAAAAAGTTGAACTTTGCTCAAATTGCTGAACTGAGCTGAGGCAATGAATAGATACTATTGGGAAAGTGATTGGAGACGGTGGCATCCGTGAACAAGTGCTAAACTGAGAGAAGAATTTAGGACAATATTTGGGGGCGCCCATCCTCTCAGAGTCTCGGGCAAGTGACCCAAAAATTTGATAAATTTGTGAAAAATTGAAATTTTCTCAGAATGTGGGGCTTAGCTTAGGCAACGAATAGCCAGGTACTATTTGAAAGATAAAGAGGGCTTCAAACGATTGTTTGCCTGTTATTTCAAGCAAATTAATGGTCCTATGTCAATTCTAAATTCTTGGTTAACCTTCCTAAGACCATAGGCGGGCGTGCCTTGTTTGCCTCTCATTACAGGCAATCTAAAGGTCTTATGTCAATTTTTAATTCTTGGTCAACATGTCTGAGACTCTAGGCAGGCATGCCTTTCCAAAAACTAACAAACAAGTATGTGTCCAGTAAGAGAGTCATGTTTACTCCCGCCAATTACCCGTGCTCCAGCCATTTAAACATTTGCCTCTCAATTACTTGGACTATCCGTCTTGGCTTTGCTCTTTCTACAATTAGCCATGTCTCCGCGGGGTGGGGGGTGTTTTCCGGGGGGGGGGGTATTTTCCGGGGGGTATTTTACGGGGAGGTATTTTCCGGGGGGGGGGGTAAACACCGCCCACCCTTGAATATTTATGGCATTAAGGCCCGATAAGTCCACCACAGTGAAGTTGAGCTTTTTTACAATGATCCTCAATTTTTTTTTTTACAAAATTCGGCTTATTTATACATTTAATTATTTTGTTTTTTTTCTCTTCCACTCCTATTTTTGTGCTTCACTCTTTTTTTTGCACTCGATAGTGTTTTTGTATTGATTTCCAAAAAAAAAGCCTAATATAATATCAAGAATGTCAACAGAAAACGCTAAAACTATAACATAAAAAGCGGAGTGCACGAAAAAAATATCTACATTTTAGAATTCAAAATGAAAAATGGAATAAGCAAAACTTTTCCTAGGCAATCAATCTTTGTAAAACAACTTATAAAACTATTGAACAAAAATCAGCAGTGGCGTCAATAGCGGGGAGGAGCTGTGCCCCTTCCCATATTTCTTCTCCTCCCCAGCCTCTCACCCCTTGGATTTTGAAAAATCCCTTCCTTGGGATATTTCATTGAAAAATGGCTTTGTTTTGGTATTTTTATTAATAAACTAAAAAAGGATGTATATATCCCCACCCCCCACTTAGAGGGAAAAATAAATTTTGCCCTCTACAATAAATTTGTGTAAATTGACGCCAATAGGCAATAGCCACTTCCGTGACGGTCAAATTATAACTGCGCCTTAAAAAAAAAAATTAGAAACCGTTAAAGGGGCAAGGAGCTTGCGGGGGGCTTTATTAGGCGTCTTCCCATCCATAATGTGGCAATTTACGTTATTTTTTCTAGTTTGGTTTCACTGCTAATTGTAGTTTGCGTTCGTCTCAGATTTCAATTATTCGTATTAATTTTACCACTCACAGTAATACACCATCGATTCAGATTACAACAACACTAAATAAATACCCTCGGACAAGGTCGTATTCAGGGGAGAAGTTAGGGGGTTTGACCCTCCCCCCTCCCGATATGATTCTCCGACTCATAAAAACATAATAAAATGGCATAAAAACATATTTTTGATACATTTTCTTTTGTAGCCCCCCCCCACGAATAAAAATTCTGGCCGTACCCTTGGAGATACAAATTTAGTACTAAAGGACTAGAATTTGTTATCTTTTTATGTCTAAACCATAAATGGAGTGTAGTTAAGATTGGACAACAATGAGGACGGACAGGCATATATGGTATGGTGTTAAGGTATATGCGTATGTCTAGCTATATGTCTTTTTAATTGGCAATCGCATAATTACAGGTCTGAATACGCATGAGCTATGGGCCTTAGTATACTTAGGCTATAAATGTTCTTTAAATGGTTTTATCGACGTGATTATGAAGGTAATACACCACGGCCAACTCAGTGCTTCTAATACATTCGCTTTGACATTGTAGTAAGAACACGAGAAACAAACAGTTTATTTGTAAAAAAAAAATAATGTCACTAAATTACTTTGCTTAAAATTTTAAACAAAAGAACCAATCATATTTGTGTTCTTTTTGCTGGCTTGTAATTTTATACAAAAGACCCAACAAGGTTCTGGGTTTCTCTTAGAAGAAGCGGTTTTAGGGAGGAGGGGGCTCTACTTTATTAAAATAAAGTAGAGGGTGCAGCTAATAAATGAAAATAAATAGTAAGTTATTAATTAATAAATGAATAAAATAAATTGAAAATAAAAAATAATGATAATTAAATATTGAAATAATAATATTTAAAATAATAATATTTAAACTAAACAATAAAGAAATCATTAAAAAATAAACTATCAATTAATTAATAAACTGGGAAACAATTTTTGTTAATAAATGAGAATTTTGCTAAAATTTGGCCTGAAAAATTGTGGGAGACAGGAGGGGAGGCTAATCAAGAACTTGCCCCCGGCACAAGAGAGGCCAGAACGGCCACTGCTTCTTAGTGACTCAAAAACTTGACATAGCAACAACAGATAAAAAAAAAAACAGGTATAATTGACTTTCTGACGTTTAAGGAATACTATTGTTTGCTCAATAAAAAAGATTGACGCCACAAAAAAATTAACCAATGGAATCAAAGCACATTCTTTAA
This sequence comes from Artemia sp. Qi Xiang Cuo, assembly GCF_049724085.1. Lineage (NCBI taxonomy): Eukaryota > Metazoa > Arthropoda > Branchiopoda > Anostraca > Artemiidae > Artemia > Artemia sp. Qi Xiang Cuo. The sequence goes on from NW_028300332.1 coordinate 172,839, forward strand.
CACAGAAATATACGACAATAAACTCTCTATCTCTCTTTGGAAATCATTGTAGTAATAATAATGACTGTATTAATAATAATTATTGATTACGGAGCATATGAACAAGAAACTTTCTCCATACGACTAGACCCCGAAGCCGCGCCGAAAAGTCGGCGGCGCGCCGCCGAACATAACACGGGGGCGCGCCGCCGAGCTTGCATCAGCGCGCTGACGCCACCGCTGATTCTATCGGCGGCGGCGTCACTAATCCGCCGCCGTTTTTTTCTCTTTTTTGGTTATTGATATCGACAACCGGGCTTCAACCGTCATCCCGGCTAATCTGTTTCTTAAAGATAAATACTGCTCGCCATGTATATCGGTTTGTAGGAATGAGAAGAAGAAATTTTTCTTGAAACAAAAATTCTACCTTCCACTTTAAAATTCTGTTCATTTTTCGGATGGAAAGAGGTAGGTAAAAGAGCATTAGGCAATTCAGGATGTTATCATAGGCAGCGCAATCGAGCTGCCTAAGTAAAGAACAATGTTGGCACAATGTAGTATTTTTTTTTCGTATCGAAGGAGATTCGTATCGAAGGAATTGTCGTAGAAACTTCGAAAAGGGCTCATTCGATTGGAAACTGGAATAGCTAGTGCCCCTTTTAATAGTCGAAAGTGATTGGAAGGCAGCTAACACCCCTTCTATGCCCACCATTTCCCCAAACACATCCAATCAAAATTTTAAGATAGCCATTTTGTTCAGAGTAACTGATTTCCAGAGAGAAAATTTGTTTTTTGAGGATGTTACTCCCCCACAACCCTTAGGGCAAGGGTTTTAAGTTATGCCCTAGGGGTATATAAGAACGATGTTGGCACAATGTATTATTTATTAATTTTTCTTTTAGACCAGGGCACTTCATATCGAAGAAGTTGTTGTAGAAACTTCGAAAGGGCTCATTCAATTAGAGATTGGAGTGGCTTGTGCCCATCTTAATAGTCTAAAATGATTGGAAGGCAACTAACACCCCTTCCACGCCCACCATTTCCCGGAACACATCCAATCAAAATTTTGAGATAGCCATTTTGTTTAACGCAGTTGAAAGTTCTGGAAATTAGGTCTTAGAGGATGAAAACCACCCTAACAGCCCTTAGGGTAAGGGTTGTAATTTATGCCCGGGGGGCATATAAGGTGTTTATAGAAAGCGTTGTCGTAGAAACTCAAAAAGGGATCATTCGACTGGAAATCGAAAAGCCTAGTGCCCTTTTTAATAATCGCTAGTGCTTGGAAGGCTTGACATTTTTATAGTAGAGATCGATGTGGGTATAATGTATTAATTTTTTTGTTGTTGTTTAGACCAGGACACTTCGTATCGAAGTAGTTGTCGTAGAGACTTCGAAAAGGGCTCATTCGATTGAAAATAGAAAGGACTGGTGTCCTTCTTAATAGTCGAGAGTGATTGAAGGGAAACTAATCCCCCTCCCCCGCCCACCCTTCAAATTGCCGTTATGTTTAAAAAGTAAATGTTTCTTTAAGATTAAATAAAAATTCACTGTGTTAATGCTAATTCCCAATAATGCATCTCAGCAGTATCAAAAGAACGACTGAGGGTATTACGTTCAAACTTTCGGCGCTTCTTCTGCTCTTAAAATTTGACTAAATCAAAATAGCGTAAGTGTATCCAAACTATCAAAGAAAGTAAACAAATTTTTTGCGAATGTTATCAACTTTTCCATTTCAGATCAACTAGAGGAGGTAGGAAATTCGATTAAACACTACTATTTGAGTCCAGATTTTTAAAAGGGTATATGCTGTTTAAAATTGCTGAAAATTTTTTTCCAGCATACAAATCGCAGGCCAAACTATAAATTCTTAAAAAAACGAAAAGATTTGAGGTATTATTTTCTTTTTCTCTAAAAAGACTATGTCAATATAAAACGAACAGAAATTAATTAATAAATCTGTTTCCACAAAATAAGTTTTTCAAAGAAAAGTAAAGAACTCCATTAAACAAAAAAATTAGCAAAATTAAAATCAAATAATCTACCAAGCGTGAAACTACCAAAAATCAGCATTAATGAATAAACGAAACCCAAAACAATCAGAAATTGCAATAAATAACTAAGTCAAATTCAAAACGAGCAGAAATCAGATAAAGTCGTTCGTAAAATCCTAATGCCTTCCCGAG